>NC_091224.1:26292522-26410022 GCF_040958095.1 Procambarus clarkii
GGGTGTGGGGTGTGGGGTGTGTGGTGTGGGGTGTGGGGTGTGTGGTGTGTGGTGTGGGGTGTGTGGTGTGGGGTGTGGGGTGTGGGGTGTGTGGTGTGGGGTGTGGGGTGTGTGGTGTGGGGTGTGGGGTGTGGGGTGTGGGGTGTGTGGTGTGGGGTGTGTGGTGTGTGGTGTGTGGTGTGGGGTGTGTGGTGTGTGGTGTTGGGTGTGGGGTGTGTGGTGTGTGGTGTGTGGTGTGGGGTGTGTGGTGTGGGGTGTGTGGTGTGGGGTGTGGGGTGTGGGGTGTGTGGTGTGTGGTGTGGGGTGTGTGGTGTGGGGTGTGTGGTGTGTGGTGTGGGGTGTGTGGTGTGGGGTGTGTGGTGTGGGGTGTGTGGTGTGGGGTGTGGGGTGTGTGGTGTGGGGTGTGGAGGATCGGGTGGTGGGTGTGGAGCACATGACTGTAAAGCTGCCGCCCAGTTGGGTGGGTGTGGTGCACATGACTGTAAAGCTGCCGCCCAGTTGGGTGGGTGTGGAGCACATGACTGTTAAGCTGCCGCCCAGTTGGGTGGGTGTGTAGCACATGACTGTAAAGCTGCCGCCCAGTTGGGTGGGTGTGGAGCAAGACTAGTAACTGTGTGACTCACCATAGATGTAAAGTGCCTTGTATAGTGACTCGTGAGTCACTATACCTCTTGTTGAATCACTTGTGATACAAAAGAATAGTGATGTGTGTATTTATGTAGGTGATTGTATATGTATGTCTATGTATATATGTACATGTATGTATGAGTATGTGTACGAGTATATATATATAACATTAATAATTGTGTAACTAATGTCAAAAGATTGTTATTTGCTTAGCTAAACGAACTCTGGAGCACTGAACCCATTATGTTCCTCACCCCCCCCCCCTCCCCCCCCCCACGGGATGGGTATGGGGTGCATGATAAAGAAAGACATTGAATTGGGTTGCAGGGACCAAGTGATGGGATTCCCCGCCCGCTCTTGACTCTATCAACACCCCCCTCCCTCCCTTCACCCCCAGCCCCCGCCTCCTCGTCACTCACCCAGCCCCTCCTCCCCACAAGGCTCCCATGCCCCAGTATTGGCAGCGTCACTCATCCTGTGAGTGGACACACCGCCATAGTGACAGTATTGGGCAGCGTCACTCATCCTGTGAGTGGACACACCGCCATAGTGACAGTATTGGGCAGCGCCACTCATCCTGTGAGTGGACACACCGCCATAGTGACAGTATTGGGCAGCAACACTCATCCTGTGAGTGGACACACCGCCATAGTGACAGTATTGGGCAGCAACACTCATCCTGTGAGTGGACACACCGCCATAGTGACAGTATTGGGCAGCGCCACTCATCCTGTGAGTGGACACACCGCCATAGTGACAGTATTGGGCAGCAACACTCATCCTGTGAGTGGACACACCACCATAGTGACAGTATTGGGCAGCGCCACTCATCTTGTGAGTGAACACACCGCCATAGTGACAGTATTGGGCATCGCCACTCATCCTGTGAGTGGACACACCACCATAGTGACAGTATTGGGCAGCGCCACTCATCTTGTGAGTGGACACACCGCCATAGTGACAGTATTGGGCAGCGCCACTCATCCTGTGAGTGGACACACCGCCATAGTGACAGTATTGGGCAGCAACACTCATCCTGTGAGTGGACACACCGCCATAGTGACAGTATTGGGCATCGCCACTCATCTTGTGAGTGGACACACCGCCATAGTGACAGTATTGGGCAGCGCCACTCATCTTGTGAGTGGACACACCGCCATAGTGACAGTATTGGGCAGCGTCACTCATCCTGTGAGTAGACACACCGCCATAGTGACAGTATTGGGCAGCGTCACTCATCCTGTGAGTGGACACACCGCCATAGTGACAGTATTGGGACACGGTGGTGTCCGCCATGCGGGTGAGGTGGACAGTTGCACACCATCGCTGACTTCTTGTTGATGTGTTCATTGGAGTTTAGTGGCCGAAATATGTCATATCCTGGGATCGTGGCAAAGTTCTGTACCAGTGTTCAGTATACCAGTGTACCAGTATACAGTGTACCAGTAGATAAGGACGTATAATGTACACGGTAGATAAGGACGGATACTTTAACACGGACGGTACGCGAACAAGGGACACAGGTGGAAACTGAGTACCCAAATGAGTCCTGGGTGATACCTGGTTGATGGGGTTCTGGGAGTTCTTCTACTTCCCAAGCCCGGCCCGAGGCCAGGCTTAACTTGTGAGAGTTTGGTCCACTAGGCTGTTGCTTGGAGCGGCCCGTAGGGGCCACATACCCACCACAGCCCGGTTGGTCCGGCACTCCTTTCAAGGAATAAGTCTAGTTTCCTCTTGAAGATGTCCACGGTTGTTCCGGCAATATTTCTTATGCTTGCTGGGAGGGTGTTGAACAACCACGGACCTCTGATGTTTATACAGTGTTCTCTGATTGTGCCTATGGCACCTCTGCTCTTCACTGGTTCTATTCTGCATTTTCTTCCATATCGTTCACTCCAGTATGTTGTTATTTTACTGTGTAGATTTGGTACTTGGCCCTCCAGTATCTTCCAGGTGTATATTATTTGATATCTCTCTCGTCTTCTTTCTAGTGAATACATTTGGAGGGCTTTGAGACGATCCCAATAATTTAGGTGCTTTATCGCGTCTATGCGTGCCGTATATGATCTCTGTATTCTCTCTATTTCAGCAATCTCTCCTGCTCTGAAGGGGGAAGTGAGTACTGAGCAGTGCTCAAGACGGGACAACACAAGTGACTTGAAGAGTACAACCATTGTGATGGGATCTCTGGATTTGAAAGTTCTCGTAATCCATCCTATCATTTTTCTGGCTGTCGCAATATTTGCTTGGTTATGCTCCTTAAACGTTAGGTCGTCAGACATTATTATTCCCAAATCCTTTACATGCTGTTTTCCTACTATGGGTACATTTGATTGTGTTCTATACCCTGTATTATGTTTAAGGTCCTCATTTTTACCGTACCTGAGTACCTGGAATTTATCACTGTTAAACATCATGTTATTTTCTGATGCCCAGTCGAAAACTTTATTAATATCAGCTTGAAGTTTTTCAATGTCTTCAGCCGAGATAATTTTCATACTGATTTTTGTGTCATCTGCAAAGGATGATACGAAGCTGTGACTTGTATTTTTGTCTATATCTGATATGAAAATAAGGAAAAGCAGCGGTGCAAGGACTGTACCCTGAGGTACAGAGCTCTTAACTGCACTTGGACTAGATTTTATATGGTTGACCGTTACTCGCTGAGTCTTGTTTGACAGAAAACTGAGTATCCAGCGTCCTACTTTACCGGTTATTCCCATTGACTTCATTTTGTGTGCTATCACGCCATGGTCACATTTATCGAAAGCCTTTGCGAAGTCCGTGTATATCACATCAGCATTCTGTTTTTCTTCTAATGCCTCAGTGACTTTGTCGTAGTGCTCAAGTAGCTGTGAGAGGCACGATCTTCCCGCTCGAAATCCATGTTGGCCTGGGTTGTGAAGGTCATTGGTCTCCATGAAATTGGTGACCTGACTCCTAATCACTCTCTCAAATACTTTTATGATGTGCGATGTTAGTGCAACTGGTCTATAATTCTTTGCCAATGCTTTGCTCCCTCCCTTGTGTAGAGGGGCTATGTCTGCTACTTTAAGTGCGTCTGGTATCTCCCCCGTGTCCAAGCTCTTCCTCCACACTATACTGAGAGCCTGTGCTACCGGCACTTTGCATTTGTTTACAATTCATAGAGTCATAGGGATGTTAGAAAGAACTTTTTCAGTGTCAGAGTAGTTAATAAATGGAATGCATTAGGCAGTGATGTGGTGGAGGCTGACTCCATACACAGTTTCAAGTGTAGATATGATAGAGCTCAATAGGATCATTAATCTGTACACCAGTAGATTGACAGTTGAGAGGCGAAGGTCATTCCTCACAAACACGACATTAGGACTCATCATATAAAGTAATGCTAAAAAAATTGCAAATATTTTAATATTTTATTCTTAATAGTCAAAAATATATTACATGTTCATAAAATAAAAAAATAAAACTCATACAATACTTGCTTTTTTAACCTATATATACAGAAAAGGAATGTTTGTTACCGGTATTTACACAACTGCCTCAAATATATTCACAAAAATAGCAACATTTGAAGCCAATATTTACTGAAGAAGAGGAACATTAGACGCACTCCGAGGACCTGCATATGGACTCGGTTATGAATGTTTAGTGTTTAAAAATGATGTGCACAACATTTCAAAGGTGTATATATTCCACAAATATAATTAAATGAGTTAACACAATGCATTTGATAAATGTTCTTTATATACATAGTACATTTGTGGTTGTTACTGAGAGACACATACAGTTTGTGTACATGTGTCCGAGTAACAGAGAATAACAGTGGTAGAGAGCACTAATGTTTACACACATCTTTCACGCCTAACACATCTAAGTCTGGATTCTTATAAACAATGAATAAATAAACTACTTGAGCATTAACTAATACATACAAAAGTTCTCGTATTTTCCCCTCATTATATTACAATGATTCATTCTATATTATGAGATACATTTTACCTTATATAGTGACTAATATTTCCCAACCATATTATGGTCCGAAAATACATTGTGGCAAAACATTTTGCCAATATTGTAACATAACATGACCTCTATGTTACAGACTTACTCTAGTATCACAAACTCTCAACATGACTCAGAAAATGCCAGGAATGGTTAGTGAGTTACCGGAGCTGTTGCTCGGTGATGGGTGACGGTGGTGGAGGAGCAGCACCAGCCGTCACAGTGATGGGTGACGGTGGTGGAGGTGCAGCCGTCACAGTGATGGGGTGACGGTGGTGCAGCACCAGCCGTCACAGTGATGGGTGACGGTGGTGGAGGTGCAGCCGTCACAGTGATGGGGTGACGGTGGTGCAGCAACAGCCGTCACAGTGATGGGGTGACGGTGGTGCAGCAACAGCCGTCACAGTGATGGGGTGACGGTGGTGCAGCAACAGCCGTCACAGCGCCACCACGTAACAGTCCACAACAACAACTTCACTCACAAAGTCTGCAGCGAAATATCCGATCCAAGTTCACTGGTTTACCCGGAATATCATTCTTACAGTAAAAGTGTTGCAGCACGGGGAGGGACGCCCACACCTGGCCCACCACACGTGTACGGGGAGGGACGCCCACACCTGTCCCACCACACGTGTACCAGGGCACCAAGTGTTGCACGGGGAGGGACGCCCACACCTGGCCCACCACACGTGTACGGGGAGGGACGCCCACACCTGGCTCACCACACGTGTACGGGGAGGGACGCCCACACCTGTCCCACCACACGTGTACCAGGGCACCAAGTGTTGCACGGGGAGGGACGCCCACACCTGGCCCACCACACGTGTACGGGGAGGGACGCCCACACCTGTCCCACCACACGTGTACGGGGAGGGACGCCCACACCTGTCCCACCACACGTGTACCAGGGCACCAAGTGTTGCACGGGGAGGGACGCCCACACCTGTCCCACCACACGTGTACCAGGGCACCAAGTGTTGCACGGGGAGGGACGCCCACACGTGCCGGTGATGCTGGGTGAGTTAGCAAGTGCTGGACAATATTAAGGTAGGACAAGTTGCAACTGTTGTTGTCTTGTTGTTTGAGGACGTGAAGGTAGCAACAAGCGGCGTGGTCACTCGTGGTCCTCACGGAGTGTTGTGTCGGCGCTGTTGTCGGCGGTGTTGTCGGCGGTGTTGTCGGCTGTGGCTGTTGTGCAGGAGCAGCGGAGGTGTTCTTGGGTCTTGAAGTGGGTGTAGTGCCTGTTACCTTGGTCGTCGTACTGCGCCAGGTAGAACATCTTGGTCTTGGTCTTGCTCGGGACACATCTTTTGGTCTCGACCCCGATGTCGTCGCCGCAGTAGCTGCAGGAGTCGTCACACCGCTTCACCACCACCACCTGCGGCCAGAAGTCTGCGTCCTTCACGTCGTTGTCAGCAGACAGTACATCCTTCACCACCAACTTCTGCTGCCTAGGTTTACACTTCAGCTTTTTCAGCTGCTTCATTTGTTTCTCGACGCCTTTCCTGGCCTTGTTCTGGTCGACTGGTCGACACTCCGTCACTGCCAGCACCACCACCACCAGTGTCGCCACCACCCATGTCACCTTCATCTTCGCCAGTAGTCTTCCTGAGCTTAGAAAAGACTGTTAAGTGGACGGGTATCACCAGTATCAGAAGTGACAGTCTACGGGTATATGACAGTTGCCGGGGCTTACAATCGGCGGATATGACAGTTATGAGGCGTGACAATCAGCGGGTACGATAGTTGTCGGGAATGACAGTGAAGGCGGAGTCTCCTCACTAGGCGCTGGTCACCAATGAACATTACAGCCTCCTGCCGCCTGTTATAAAGCGGTCGAGTGAACGCGTCCTCGTCCTGTCCCGTGTTGCTTATTCTACAACACATACAACAACAAACACGGACTTGCTTACTTGCTTACACTGTTGCATTAACTTCCCAACTGTTATTTTCCACCAGTTTTGGAGAGTTGCGACCGACTTTGCTGTAGACCTCACTTAAGCAATGCAAAATGTAGAGTTTATGATAGAGAGAAAGTGTTGGGTGGCATCACAATGGTGTCTAACTCCCCGAACGTTTGGTCTCTACGATACTTCACGGACATGATACGTTGTTTCCAGCTGGCAAAGTTCGTGTACGGACGCGCGCGCTACGTTTTATTTCGTGTTTCCTCCGGCAACTGAACGCAAAACGTTACGCCCAACTTTTACGGTGTTCATATATTTTGTCTGTACGTCTCAAGTCACTTTCTTAGTGACGGTCTCATCAAATACTTGAGTAAATAACCGGAACGTTCTCGGTACAGACAGTTACCTCAACATGTCGATGAGCGGCTGTATTCTGCTGTATGAGCTCTGAGGACTAGATGTATTCCTTGTATACAGCCGCTGTATGTATGCTAGTAGTCAGGACTGGATGTATTCCTTGTATACAGCCGCTGTATGTATGCTAGTAGTCAGGAGTGGATGTATTCCTTGTATACAGCCGCTGTATGTATGCTAGTAGTCAGGACTGGATGTATTCCTTGTATACAGCCGCTGTATGTATGCTAGTAGTAAGGACTGGATGTATTCCTTGCATACAGCCGCTGTATGTATGCTAGTAGTAAGGACTGTATGTATTCCTTGTATACAGCCGCTGTATGTATGCTAGTAGTCAGGACTGGATGTATTCCTTGTATACAGCCGCTGTATGTATGCTAGTAGTCAGGACTGGATGTATTCCTTGTATACAGCCGCTGTATGTATGCTAGTTGTGAAAACTGGTTGTATTCTTTGTAGAAACAATTGTTATTTTCAGATATTCACAGACTCAGACACATATTAACACATATCTCTCAGGCAGCTATCCAAACTATCTTCTCCTTTCACCAATCAGCCCGGCAGATGTTGTGTCCATCATACACTCTCTAAAAACCAAGGCAAGGAACACCAGTGAAATTCCGTCCATTGTGTACAAGAGAGCCTCCCATGCCCTTGCCCCACCCATAGCACTACTGTTCAACAAATCTATAGAGTGTCACACCTTCCCTCATATCCTCAAAAAAGCAAGAGTAACGCCAGTCCATAAAGGAGGCAATCCGGCGGACATAAACAATTATAGACCAATATCAAATCTACCCATTCTATCAAAAATATTTGAAAAAATTATTTACAAACAGCTCTATTCCTACCTCGTAAAATTCGACATACTCAGCCCCTGCCAGTTTGGCTTCCGGTCCCAAAAGAGCACCAACGATGCAATCATTAGTCTCCTTGACATTATCTACTCAGCCCTTGACAAAAATGAGTTTCCGATTGGACTCTTCATTGACCTAAGAAAAGCCTTTGATACTGTTAATCACAACTACCTCTTACTTAAACTCCAGCATTATGGAATCCGAGGCCTTGCCCTTGACTACATCCGATCCTATCTTAGTGACAGACACCAATATGTAACCATCAATGATACAACTTCTTCCACTCTACCAATTACCGTTGGAGTGCCACAGGGCAGTATCTTAGGACCTCTTCCATTTCTTATATATATCAATGATCTGCCTAATGTCTCTAATATTCTCAAACCTACATTGTTTGCTGATGATACTACCCTTATCTATTCAGACCTCAACCCACATACACTAAATAATGTTGTGAATAATGAATTAAAAAAAGTCCACTTATGGATGTCAACGAACAAACTAACATTAAACATCGAAAAGACTTACTACATCTTATTTGGAAGCAAATCATCAAATGCAATTCAGCTACAGATAGACAACATTAACATCAGTAATAAAAATGATGGCAAGTTTCTTGGCCTATTCCTAGACAAGAGACTCAACTTCAGCACCCACATTCAACACATAACTAAGAAAGTCTCTAAGACAGTTGGTATACTCTCCAAAATCAGATATTATGTTCCTAACTCTGCTCTCCTCTCACTATATTATGCACTAATCTACCCCTATCTTAATTATGGTATATGTGCATGGGGGTCTACCACTGCAAACCACCTTAAGCCCATCATCACACAGCAAAAATCTGTTATCAGAATAATAACTAACTCTGCTTTCAGACAACACTCAGCTCACTTGTTTAAATCCCTAAACTTGCTAAATATTAACTCCCTCCACACATTCTCTTGTGTCAACTACATTTACAAAACCCTGTTCTTAAATGCAAACCATGCTCTGAAACTCTCCCTGGACAGATGTAATAGGACCCATTATCACCACACCAGAAATAAATATCTCTTTGATATCCCCAGGGTCAAACTTAATCTGTGTAAACACTCTATGCAAATTAAGGGACCTAGTTTATGGAACTCACTCCCTAGTGAATTGAAAAACTGTAAAACTTTTGCCTTATTTAAAAGCAAAACCAAAAAGTGCCTAACTTCATCTTCTTAGTTTCCTACACTGAGCTTTAAATTTGCTCTGTACCTAGTGTTACCCAATCTCCTAATTTGTATGTAATATCAAACAACCTTATCATTGTGTTCATTGCTGTCTTCTTTTATGTGCTAGCCATATGCTGTATTGTGACTACCAATTTTTGTCAACTACCATTCAAGCTGTCATTGCAATCAATCTTAGCTACCTATGTGCTTTAATATACTGTACCTACAATTTTCTCTCATCTTCTTTATTTCATTTCATGTAATCTGTTATCATTTTTTTGTCTATAAATTTTGCAAGTATTTACCTCCTTAAAATTTTCTTAGATTAAGGACCTGCCCGAAACGCTGCGCGTACTAGTGGCTTTACAAGACTGTAATTACCATATTTGTATCCTCACATTCCTTATGTACATTCTTGTATATGCTTAAATAAATAAATAAATAAGATATCAAATATGTGTCAAATATCTCTTTTTGTCTCTATATCTCTCACTCTGTGTCTATGTCTCTCTCTTTGTCTCTATCTTTCCCCCTTACAAATAAAACATCTGTATATATATAATATATATATATATATATATATATATATATATATATATATATATATATATATATATATATATATATATATATACCAAAAACACTGATCATTTTATGCGGAAAATCCGCAGAGAAATATACAACAACGGCTTTAACGTTCACTTCCTTTCATATTTCTCTGTGGATTTTCCGCATATATATATATATTTAGATACTTTATTTGTAAGGGAGAGAGATAGACAGAGAGTAAGAGACAAAGAGAGATAGGCAGACAGTGAGAGACAGAGTGAGAGACAAAGAGAGATAGGCAGACAGTGAGAGACAGTGAGAGACAAAGAGCGAGAGACAGAAACAGAGAGACAGATACCCAAGCAGTTGTCAGTGAATACCTCTCTGGCAGCTATCCTCAGTTCCTTTACCTGTCGCCAGCCAACTCCTCAGATATAATTGACATTATCCTCTCACTTAAAACTAAATCCTGTAACCCTTGTGAGATACCAACCCTAATCTGTAAAAGGCCTCAAGGTCTTCAACACTGCAGTAGCGTTGCTGTACAATAAATCACTGGAGCTCCGAGACTTCCCGGATGCTCTTAAAATAGCTACAGTCATTCCACCCCATAAGAGTGGAGATCTTACTGAAATCAACAATTTTAGACCAATATCAATCCTTCCCACCTTCCCAAATCTTTGATTAACTCACGAACAAACAGCTTTGTTCCTTTCTCGATAACCACAATATACCAAGTTTAAACCAATATGGCTTCAGCCGCCAATGATGCTCTTATAAATATGCCTGGTTGATGGGGTTCTGGGAGTTCTTCTACTCCCCAAGCCCGGCCCGAGGCCAGGCTTGACGTGTGAGAGTTTGGTCCACCAGGCTGTTGCTTGGAGCGGCCCGCAGGCCCACATACCCACCACAGCCCGGTTGGTCCGGCACTCCTTGGAGGAAACTAGATCCTCTTGAAGATGTCCACGGTTGTTCCGGCAATATTTCTTATGCTCGCTGGGAGGGTGTTGAACAACCGCGGACCTCTGATGTTTATACAGTGTTCTCTGATTGTGCCTATGGCACCTCTGCTCTTCACTGGTTCTGTTCTGCATTTTCTTCCATATCGTTCACTCCAGTACGTTGTTATTTTACTGTGTAGATTTCGGACCTGACCCTCCAGTATTTTCCACGTGTATATTATTTGGTATCTCTCCCGTCGTCTTTCTAGCGAGTACAATCGGAGAGCTTTGAGACGATCCCAATAATTTAGGTGCTTTATCTCGTTTATGTATCCTGTATATGTTCTCTGTATTCCCTCTATTTCAGCAATCTCTCCTGCTCTGAAGGGGGAAGTGAGTACTGAGCAGTACTCAAGACGGGACAGCACAAGTGATTTGAAGATTTCAACCATTGTGATGGGATCTCTGAATTTGAGAGTTCTCGTAATCCATCCGATCATTTTTCTGGCTGCCGCAATATTTGCTTGGTTATGCTCCCTAAAATTTAGGTCGTCAGACATCATTATTTCCAAATCCTTTGCATGTTGCTTTCCTACTATGAATAAATTTGATTGCGTTTTGTACCCTGTATTATGTTTAAGGTTCTCATTTTTACCGTGTCTGAGTACCTGGAATTTATCGCTGTTAAACATCATGTTATTTTCTGATGCCCAGTCGAAAACTTTATTAATGCTTAACCTATTACTTGCAAATCTTAACGAAAATGAGAAAAAAACCTATGGGGTACGTAGGTCTGTTTGTTGACTTTTGTTAAGGCTTTTAATTAACACTGTTAACCGCAATAACCTTCTCCAACTCCAACACTATGGAGTCAGATGTCACTCCCTTCAGTACCTGCAATCTTAGCTCAGTGGCAGGCAGCAGTATGTTTAAGTGAACGAGGCTACTTCTCCCACTCTACCAATTAACATTGGCGTTCCGCAGGGAAGTAAGTATACTTGGTCCACTCCTCTTTCTCATATATATCAATGATCTTCCAAATACCACACAACATTTGAAGCCAATTCTATTTGCTGATGATATAACATTAATTTTCTATGTGCTAACCAACTTATTCTAAATGACATGGTGAATACTGAACTTAATCAAATTAAATCAAATAAAATGTTTATTCAGGTAAAAGTACACACATACAAGATGAGTTACAAACATAATGTTGGATTTATAGATAGAGCTAGTACATACTATGTCTAAAGCCACTAGTAGGCATAGCGTTAAGGGCAAGGTGTGGGGGAAAAACACTTAGACTAAAACTTAATACTAATTGAGATCGGAGCATAGAGTTGAAAAAGGGGGGGGGGGGGAAACATGGCAGAAATTAGCATTTATACCAGTTGGTCAACAAACAGTATTGTTTGAAAATAGCAAGACATGGGTTTAGGGGGTAAGGTAAGGTTAGTGGGTAAGGTTTTTTCTTAAACTGGTTGAGAGAGGTACAGCCTTTGACATGATTGGGAAGGTCATTCCATATTCTGAGTCCCTTGATTTGTAGAGCATTTCTAGTTTGGTTAAGGCGCACTCTTCGGATATCATATAGGTATTTGTTTCTGGTGTGGTGCTCATGGGTTCTGTTACTACCTTCTAGGAAACTTGTAAGGTCATGATTGACATTACAGTTCAAATCAAATCAAAATCAAATCAAATGTTTAGTTAGGTAAGGTACATACATACAAGAGATTTTACAAAGAGTGATGGATTTATAGATAGGGCTAGTACATACAATGCCTAAAGCCACTATTACGCAGAGCGTTTCGGGCATGAAAAACTTAAATGACTAAAGCTTAATACTAAATTGAGTATAAAGAACAAAATGAGTTGAGAACAAATAAAAAAAGAGACAAAAAAGGGGGGAACATGGCTGAAAAAGCAGCACAAATACAATTCTGTCGACAAACAGCGTCATTTAAAAAAACAGACATTGGTTGACAATAGAAGGGTAAGGCAGGTTACAGGATATTTATTAGGTATAGCTTCGTTTTTATCTTAAACTGGTTGAGAGAGGTACAGTCTTTAACATGGTTGGGAAGGTCATTCCACATTCTGGGCCCCTTGATTTGTAGAGCATTTCTAGTTTGATTAAGTCGTACTCTAGGAATATCAAAACTGTACTTATTTCTGGTGTGGTGCCCATGGGTTCTGTTACAACCTTCTATAAAGCTTTTGAGGTCAGGATTGGCATTACAGTTTAGCGTTTTATATATGTATAATACACATGAGAGAATGTGCAGTGACTTAATATCTAACATATTCAGAGATTTGAGTAGGGGTACCGAGTGATGTCTGGGGCCAGAGTTGGATATTGTCCTAATAGCAGCTTTGTGTTGAGTAATTAGAGGACGTAAATGATTTTGGGTAGTAGAACCCCAAGCACAAATACCATAGTTGAGATAAGGATAGATGAGAGAGTAATAGAGCGTCACCAGGGCAGGGCGAGGAACATAATATCTGATCTTAGAAAGAATGCCAACAGTTTTAGAAACGTTTATTGCTATATTTAGAATGTGTCCCTGGAAATTCAGCTTATTATCGATGAGAACACCAAGGAATTTACCATCAACTTTGCTACTAATTTGAATATTGTTTATTCTTAGATTAATTTGATCTGAGGATTTATTACCAAACAAAATATAGGTTTTGTCAATGTTAATGGCGAGTTTGTTGGCAGTTAGCCAAAGATGGACTTTATTTAGTTAAGCATTCACTGTATCATTCAGAGTAAGTGGATTAGGACTAGAGAAAATGAAGGTTCTATCATCATCAATAAAATTGGTTTGAGGTGTTGGGAGGCATTTGGAAGGTCATTAATGTAGATGAGAAAGAGGAGAGGGCCAAGTATGCTGCCCTGAGGAACACCAATGTTGATGGGTAGGGTGGAAGAAATTGAATTATTCACAGAAACATACTGGAGCTTGTCAGTAAGGTAAGATTTGAGGTATTGCAGGGAGTGTCCTCCGACTCCATAAAGATGTAATTTAAGATAAAGCTTTTGGTGGCTGACAGTGTCAAAAGCCTTACGCAGGTCCACAAATATCCCAACAGGGAACTCATTTTTATCAAATGTTGATAAGCAAATGGATCCGTTGAGTGTAACCTTGGAGTGTCAATGAGCAATGTAAGAGCAGCAGTACACCGAGAACTTCAACAAGATCTTGTAGATCTGAGGCAAAGTGAAATTGACACCAGTAATTCCATCTATCATCATACTATCATGCAAGAGGAGCCACACATCTATGGATCATCCAATAAAATCAGCAGACTTCTAGATGTTACTACTGCTCGGCTTAGACTCGGTTACAAGTATCTCTGGGAATTCTCATTATCTGCTGATGTAGACCTGACCAAATGTAAACTGTGTCAATAAAATTATTCGCACACCCTCCGTCACTATGTGATGGAGTGCGAAAAGATACGTGAATTTAGAGACAATTCTATAACCAATGTTCCAGCGATGTGTCAATATTTCATTCAAAATGATCTGCTACCAGAAATTTTAGCCAAATATCCCCAGTTTGCTAACTGTAGGTAGTAACTAAGTGATTGTAACCTATCCACCGCTGCCCACTGGATGGGGGGCGGCGTGCAGGACAAACATATCAATTGTGACACTAGCTCTCCACATATGTCAGTTGCTTAATTTAGAACCTGTACTTGAGGTCGATCTCGAACCCATTGTTGATGTGACGACTTATATTGAATTTTGTAACTAGCTCATCAAGATTGTAACTTGCTTAGCTAAATGAATTGTGGGGTTCAGTCCCTGAGCCCATTATGTGCCTCTGTAACCCTTTCCACTACCGCCCACAAGATGGGTATGGGGTGCATAATAAATGAATTAAACTAAACTGTATGTACCTTACCTAAATAAACATTTATTTATTTATTATTTATTAATATATTTACCAGTCAGTCTAATTTAATTGCCAAGCTAATATAATTGCCTGTTAGGCTAACGGTAATAATCTATTGTGTCCAGCGATATATATACATATAGTAAATGTTAGGCTTATATTGAGGTCCTTCCCCCCCCCCCCTCGAAGGGTCAAATTACTGACCCTCCCCAAGATGCAACCCCACAAGAAGCTGACTAACTCCTGGGTACCTATTTACTGCTAGGTGAACAGGTGCATTAGGTGATAGGAAACGCGCCCAACCATTTCTGTCCTGTCCAGAATACGAACCAGGAACTCTTGATTGTGAGTCAAGAACGAACAAAACTACTACCATCATGCTAATTTAATGGCCAGTCAGACGAATTGTTATGGTATTCTACTTGGCAGTAGATCATGCCTGTTCCCTTTACTGCCTACTCACCAACGTGTCTGTAAATCCAACATTAAGAGTCAACGACAACAATACATGTCCAAAAGTATTGTCTAGACACACCTCCTCACCCTCCACCCTCAGGTGTCCCAGTGACACCTGCACCTGCTGTCTCGCTGGTTGACCACACGCCACCAGCTAACAACTTCTCTCGATCGTTTAACTACTGGCTTCTTGTTAAACTCCAAAATTCGCGCCAACTATGTTGTCATGTCCCCTATATAAAGGTGTGCCAGCACAGCACACCATCTGGTCACCACTTGGTCCGGGAGACATCTCCCGTCACGCAGGGTGCAGTCGCGCCTCCACAGATCTCCAGTATCAGCTCTTGATACTGATAATGGCTCAAAAGGGCCACCACTTACGGGCTATTCATGCCCGTGCCACCTTTTGGGTGGCTTAATCTTCATCAATCATCAATCAGCACAGCAGACTACCCTTCGAGTGCTCACAGCTGTAACATCTATTCTCGCCCCCGAGGTGACAGTAGACACACACAGCATTTTGTATATTACCTGCACCTTTGTTATTAACATAAATTTCACATTGTTACGAACCCGGATCCAGCGTCCGAGCACGGAGCAGTGACGACCGCGCCATCTGTGGGTTAGCTCCCGAAACCCCCTCCAAACGGACGACGACACCTGGTGAGGACGACGTGTACTGGCCACAAGGGCCAATTTCCAGTCCTGTTCAGCACACAACACAGCCGCCGCTGACCTCTGGTGAGGTGGTGCTCAGACACCAACGCCATCTATGGAGTGGATAGGTGGGCGTTTGGGTCTGAGCCTGTAAGTGAGGTGCTTTAGTGTGTCCCCGTTATTGATGACGTGTCTGCTTACAGAGTCGACCTGGGACTGCTGTGATGGAAGTTGAGTCAGTCTACCCAAGGCAGCCGTCCCCATACCTTGTGCTTTGCTGCAGCAGCTGTGAGTCGCCTCCCGGATGAACACTGTGGTGTTACCCTGCCTGTGAAGTGGCAGTGAAGGATTGTCGTACCCGGGACCGACTGCTGGAGACGATTAACCACGATTAACCACTGGGGTATTGTAGACAGGAGAGTGATCTGTGGTATCACACAAGGCTCCTGACTAGGGCGTTACCCTAGTATCGCTCGTGGAGTAGCCTGACCAGCGTTGCTGATCCGGAACCTGCCAGCTGTTCTGCTGGACTTGTGGTTGACGGCCTCCACGGCGGTGCCCCCAGTGGAACTGTGTTTTGGCTGGCCTGTGTCAGGGGTAGACTCAGCTTGATCGAAGGATTCATCAAGAGACCACGAGAGCACCGAGGACTCGGCACCGAAAGGATCCAGTCTTCAGAAGACTACAGTAGATAATTCCCCTGTACAGTGTTAATACCCCTCCCCCTGTGTAAACTTTTATATATTATTTATTGGTGGCGGTAATTATAATCTTAAGTTTTTGCCTTTCTTTCCCTTCCCCTTTTATTTTACTTGCGTCACGGATCTCATCTTGAAAGCCACTACTGGCTTGGGGCCGGATACCCTTCCTCTAGCGACATCAGAGTACGAACCCAGTTGCGACCTGAGAGGGCCGTAACACATGTGTATGCAGGCGATGAGTCACAGTAACATGGCTGAAGTATGTTCACCGGACCACACACTAGAAGGTGAAGGGACGACGACGTTTCGGTCCGTCCTGGACCATTCTCAAGTTGATTGTGATGAGGAAGATTGATTGATTGATGAAGATTAAGCCACCCAAAAGGTGGCACGGGCATGAATAGCCCGTTATTGGTGGCCCTTTTGAGCCATTACCAGTATCAAGAGCTGATACTAGAGATCTGTGGAGATGCGACTGCACCCTGCGTGACGGGAGATGTCTCCCGTGACCTGATGAGGAAGTAGAGACAGGCAATAAATAGGATAAATAGGCAAGAGAGAGGTGAGGAGCAAAGTAGGGTGTAGTAGAGGGGATAGTAGTAGGAATAAGAACTGCAGAGGACCTATTGGCCCATACGAGGCAGCTCCTATTATAACCACTGAATGAGAAGGAGATAGTAATAGGAATAAGAAGAGGATAGCAAGGGAACGTAGAAGACAATGAACAGAAAAATGAGAAAAGAGAAAGAAAGATAAATGGAAGGGTACGCTTATGTTAAGTCACGTTTGTTAGAAAGATTAGAGCATTTGAGTATATATTCTGTGAAAGGGAAGAGTCATAAGAGCATAAGAACAAATGTAACTGCAGAAGGCCTATTGGCCCATACGAGGCAGCTCCTATCTATAACCACCCAATCCCACTCATATACTTGTCCAACCCGCGCTTGAAATAATCGAGGAACACCTCCTCCACCACGTTACATAAGAACAAAGGCAACTGCAGAAGGCCTGTTGGCCCATACGAGGCAGCTCCTATTCTATAACCACCCAATCCCACTCATATACTTGAATATCAAATATATGGATTTAAACTATTTCACTCAGATAGATATATTAGACGAGGAGGTGGAGTAGCCATATATGTTAGGGACAATTTGAAATGTAGTCTCAAAGAGGGAATCAAAACAGAGCCACACACAGAAACTATTTGGATTGAATTAAACGAAAAAGCTAAAAATATTATAATAGGAGTAATATATAGGCCACCAAATTTAGACAGAATGGAAGCAAAGCATCTATGGGATGAAATATCTAGAGCATCTAGATCTAACAGTATTTATGTCATGGGTGACTTTAATTTTAGCGGAATAAACTGGTTGAACAAAACAGGGAATAGTGAAGCAGAAGATTTTCTAGAATTAATTGACGATTGCTTTCTTACGCAACACATTAAGGAACCAACACGGGAAAATAATATTTTAGATTTAGTGTTAACTAACAGGGAAACGCAAATTAATGACATCGAAATAGGGAGTGAGCTAGGGAGCAGTGATCACAAAGAAATCAGATTTAGCATAGAATGGAATAGACCAGTAGGAGAAAATTCTGTTAAAGTGCCAGATTTTCGAAAAGCTGATTTTAATAGCCTAAGAAATTTTTTGGGTCAAATTGATTGGAAAGTCTTGGGTATGGGGTGTGGGCCGGTCTTGGAGCGAGACATGAACCCAGCGATAGGTGACTTAAATGGGGATTTCGATGTGGATTCAATATATAACTTATTTAAGAATATTCTAAACAAAGCACAGGAACGTAGTATACCATACAAATTGAATAGATCGAATACTAATGACCCAAAGTGGATAACAAAGAATTTGAAGAACCTTATAGGTAAAAAGAGAGCTTGGTACAAAAGGATTAAAAATGGGGAGGTCACTTTAGAACAGGAATTCGTACAACTGGTTAGAAATGTTAAAAAAGAGATAAGGAAAGCAAAAAGAAACTATGAAGTTCGCATAGCAGGGCAAGCAAAGACAAATCCTAAAGGTTTTTTTCAGTTATATCGTACTAAGACTAGGGAAAGGATAGGTCCATTAAAAACTGAGACAGGTCAAATAACAGATAGTGATGAAGAGATGAGTAGTATTTTTAATAAATATTTTGTA
This sequence comes from Procambarus clarkii, assembly GCF_040958095.1. Classification (NCBI taxonomy): domain Eukaryota; kingdom Metazoa; phylum Arthropoda; class Malacostraca; order Decapoda; family Cambaridae; genus Procambarus; species Procambarus clarkii. The sequence goes on from NC_091224.1 coordinate 26,310,891, forward strand.
TCTGTATTTACTAAAGAGGAACTTAACAATATGCCTTCAGCCGAACAAGTCTATGTGGGTGGGGACGAGGACAGGTTGACGAGTTTGACAGTTACCAGGGAGGATGTTCTTAAACAAATAGTAAAACTCAAACCAAACAAATCCCCAGGGCCGGATGAAGTGTTTGCCAGGGTGCTTAAAGAATGCAAAGAGGAGCTTTGTGACCCACTGTCAACCATATTTAATAAATCAATAGAGTCAGGCAGAGTGCCAGAGTTTTGGAAAGTTGCTAATGTGATACCAGTTTTTAAGAAAGGAGATAGATCACTTGCGTCTAACTATCGACCAATTAGCCTAACGTCTATTGTGGGAAAGTTACTCGAATCCATAATAGCAAATAAAATTCGTCTTCATCTTGAAAAACATAAATTAATAATTGAGTCGCAACATGGTTTTATAAATGGCCGTTCATGTTTAACAAATTTGTTATCCTTTTATTCTAGCATTGTTGAGGCAGTTGATAGTGGTAAGGATTGCGATGTTGTATACCTTGACTTTAGCAAAGCTTTTGATACAGTGCCACATGAAAGACTGATTAAAAAGATAGAGTCTCATGGTATTGGGGGTGCTATATTAAGCTGGATTAGGGCATGGCTATACCAAAGGAAACAGAGAGTTAGTATAAATGGAATCAAGTCAGAGTGGGAAAATGTTGTAAGTGGAGTGCCTCAAGGCTCTGTCCTGGGACCTCTGTTGTTTATAATATATATAAATGATTTAGATTCAGGTTTGAGTAGCAACATTTGCAAATTTGCCGATGATACGAAAATCGGTAGGGAAATTAATTCGGAGGAGGACTCACTATCACTTCAAGTTGATCTAGATAGGGTTTTGAAATGGTCAAAGGATTGGCAGATGCAGTTTAATGCTGATAAATGTAAAGTTCTGAGGTTAGGTAATGATGATAGAGTTACAAGATACGAGCTAGATGGTGTTGTGATTGCGAAGTCGGATTGCGAAAGGGATCTGGGAGTTATGATTAGTAAGAATTTAAAACATAAGGATCAATGCATAAATGTTCGTAATAAGGCAAATCGGACACTTGGATTTATTAATCGCAGCGTTAGTAACAAGACACCTGGTGTGGTTCTCAAGCTATATCTTGCTCTAGTTAGGCCCCATTTAGATTATGCAGTTCAGTTTTGGTCGCCATATTATAGAATGGATATAAATTCACTTGAACGTGTCCAGCGTAGGATGACTAAGTTAATTCCCCAAATTAGAAATCTTTCATATGAAGAAAGATTAACTAAGCTTAAGTTGCATTCACTGGAAAGGCGAAGAGTTAGGGGCGACATGATAGAGGTTTACAAGTGGGTGAATGGACATAACAAGGGGGATATTAATAGGGTATTAAAAGTATCAACACAGGACAGAACACGAAACAATGGGTATAAATTGGAGAAGTTTAGATTTAGGAAAGACTTGGGTAAATACTGGTTCAGTAACAGGGTTGTAGATTTGTGGAACCAATTGCCGCGTAACGTGGTGGAGGTGGGGTCCCTCGATTGTTTCAAGCGCGGGTTGGACAAGTATATGAGTGGGATTGGGTGGTTATAGAATAGGAGCTGCCTCGTATGGGCCAATAGGCCTTCTGCAGTTACCTTTGTTCTTATGTTCTTATGTTCTTATGTCCAACCCGTGCTTGAAACAATCGAGGGACCCCACCTCCACAATGTTACGCGGCAATTGGTTCCACAAATCAACAACCCTGTTACTGAACCAGTATTTACCCAAGTCTTTCCTAAATCTAAACTTATCCAATTTATACCCATTGTTTCGTGTTCTGTCCTGTGTTGATACTTTTAATACCCTATTAATATCCCCCCGGTTATGTCCATTCATCCACTTGTAAACCTCTATCATGTCACCCCTAACTCTTCGCCTTTCCAGTGAATGCAACTTAAGCTTTGTTAATCTTTCTTCATATGAAAGATTTCTAATTTGGGGAATTAACTTAGTCATCCTACGCTGGACACGTTCAAGTGAATTTATATCCATTCTATAATATGGCGACCAAAACTGAACTGCATAATCTAAATGGGGCCTAACTAGAGCAAGATATAGCTTGAGAACCACACCAGGTGTCTTGTTACTAACGCTGCGATTAATAAATCCAAGTGTCCGCTTTGCCTTATTACGAACATTTATGCATTGATCCTTTTGTTTTAAATTCTTACTAATCATAACTCCCAGATCCCTTTCGCAATCCGACTTCGCAATCACAACACCATCTAGCTCGTATCTTGTAACTCTATCATCATTACCTAACCTCAGAACTTTACATTTATCAGCATTAAACTGCATCTGCCAATCCTTTGACCATTTCAAAACCCTATCTAGATCAACTTGAAGTGATAGTGAGTCCTCCTCCGAATTAATTTCCCTACCGATTTTCGTATCATCGGCAAATTTGCAAATGTTAATCTCCGGTTAACAGAGATTTGCAAATCTCCGGTTAACAGTGAGAGGTTGTGTTAACCGGAGCTCCTGAGTGTTGTTATATCATCATAGCAATATGGAAGTTGTAGTTAAGGACCTGGTGACTCTAGTGGGAGCCCTGAGGACAGAGTTGGACTCTCTGCGGGAGGAGGTGCGTCAGCTTAAAAAACATCGAGAAGTAACGAAGGAGGAGACCAGCAGTAAAGGGACCTCGTCTTGGAGAGTTGCGAAAGACAGGGGCCTTAAGAAGACTTTGATAAAGCCGCCTTCAAACGCCATAGCAACTTCAAATTCATTTGACGTTTTGGAGGACGAGTGCTGTGGAGAGACTGTGGATCGCGCAAAAGGGAAAGCAACGAAGAGAAAGGAAGCGCAGGCCCCTCAGAAAGTAAAGGAAGTACCTAAGCAAACATTAGTTGTGGGAGATTCCCAGATAAGGTATTTGGATAGAACGTTTTGTGCTAGAGATAGGGGGAACAGGTTAAGGGTTTGCTATCCCGGAGCTGGCATTGGTGATATTATAAACAACATGAATGATATTATGGCTGGTAATGGGAACAATCCCATTATTTGCATTAGCGTGGGAGGAAATGATGTTGGTCGAGTCAGGAGTGAGGAACTGATTCAGAGGTATAAAACAGCCATAGAGTTAGTTAGGAGCAAGGGAGGAATCCCGATCATATGTGGCATTCTTCCAAGAAAGGGAGTGGGAAATGAATGGATATCGAGGGCACTTGGTGTCAATTGCCGGCTGGAAAGATATTGCAAATCAAATGCAATATCTTTCATAGACAACTGGGAACACTTCTATGGAAGAAATGAAATGTATGCTCGTGATGGGGTGCATCTATCGAGAGCTGGGGTTGTTGCTGTTGCGAACTCGCTAGAAGAAGTGGTTAGAGGTGTTTGTTTGGGTTTAAACTGTTAGTAGATAGAGGTATGGGAATTGATTTGGAGGAAGGAGGTAATAAAAGTATGTGTTTGTGGGAGAAAGGAATTGGCAAAACGATCAGGGAAAGAGAAGGTCCGCAAAATAACAATTCACTTAGGGTATATTACACTAACAGTAGAAGTCTAAGAAATAAAATTAACGAATTAAATGCTCTTGTCTGCACAGAAAAAATAGATATTATTGCACTTACCGAAACGTGGATGAATGTAGAAAATAGAGAACTATTAGCTGAATATCAAATATATGGATTTAAACTATTTCACACAGATAGATATATTAGACGAGGAGGTGGAGTAGCCATATATGTTAGGGACAATTTGAAATGTAGTCTCAAAGAGGGAATCAAAACAGAGCCACACACAGAAACTATTTGGATTGAATTAAACGAAAAAGCTAATAATATTATAATAGGAGTAATATATAGGCCACCAAATTTAGACAGAATGGAAGCAAAGCATCTATGGGATGAAATATCTAGAGCATCTAGATCTAACAGTATTTATGTCATGGGTGACTTTAATTTTAGCGGAATAAACTGGTTGAACAAAACAGGGAATAGTGAAGCAGAAGATTTTCTAGAATTAATTGACGATTGCTTTCTTACGCAACACATTAAGGAACCAACACGGGAAAATAATATTTTAGATTTAGTGTTAACTAACAGGGAAACGCAAATTAATGACATCGAAATAGGGAGTGAGCTAGGGAGCAGTGATCACAAAGAAATCAGATTTAGCATAGAATGGAATAGACCAGGAGGAGAAAATTCTGTTAAAGTGCCAGATTTTCGAAAAGCTGATTTTAATAGCCTAAGAAATTTTTTGGGTCAAATTGATTGGAAAGGCTTGGGTATGGGGTGTGGGCCGGTCTTGGAGCGAGACATGAACCCAGCGATAGGTGACTTAAATGGGGATTTCGATGTGGATTCAATATATAACTTATTTAAGAATATTCTAAACAAAGCACAGGAACGTAGTATACCATACAAATTGAATAGATCGTATACTAATGACCCAAAGTGGATAACAAAGAATTTGAAGAACCTTATAGGTAAAAAGAGAGCTTGGTACAAAAGGATTAAAAATGGGGAGGTCACTTTAGAACAGGAATTCGTACAACTGGTTAGAAATGTTAAAAAAGAGATAAGGAAAGCAAAAAGAAACTATGAAGTTCGCATAGCAGGGCAAGCAAAGACAAATCCTAAAGGGTTTTTTCAGTTATATCGTACTAAGACTAGGGAAAGGATAGGTCCATTAAAAACTGAGACAGGTCAAATAACAGATAGTGATGAAGAGATGAGTAGTATTTTTAATAAATATTTTGTATCTGTATTTACTAAAGAGGAACTTAACAATATGCCTTCAGCCGAACAAGTCTATGTGGGTGGGGACGAGGACAGGTTGACGAGTTTAGCAGTTACCAGGGAGGATGTTCTTAAACAAATAGTAAAACTCAAACCAAACAAATCCCCAGGGCCGGATGAAGTGTTTGCTAGGGTGCTTAAAGAATGCAAAGAGGAGCTTTGTGACCCACTGTCAACCATATTTAATAAATCAATAGAGTCAGGCAGAGTGCCAGAGTTTTGGAAAGTTGCTAATGTGATACCAGTTTTTAAGAAAGGAGATAGATCACTTGCGTCTAACTATCGACCAATTAGCCTAACGTCTATTGTGGGAAAGTTACTCGAATCTATAATAGCAAATAAAATTCGTCTTCATCTTGAAAAACATAAATTAATAATTGAGTCGCAACATGGTTTTATAAATGGCCGTTCATGTTTAACAAATTTGTTATCTTTTTATTCTAGCATTGTTGAGGCAGTTGATAGTGGTAAGGATTGCGATGTTGTATACCTTGACTTTAGCAAAGCTTTTGATACAGTGCCACATGAAAGACTGATTAAAAAAATAGAGTCTCATGGTATTGGGGGTGCTATATTAAGCTGGATTAGGGCATGGCTATACCAAAGGAAACAGAGAGTTAGTATAAATGGAATCAAGTCAGAGTGGGAAAATGTTGTAAGTGGAGTGCCTCAAGGCTCTGTCCTGGGACCTCTGTTGTTTATAATATATATAAATGATTTAGATTCAGGTTTGAGTAGCAACATTTGCAAATTTGCCGATGATACGAAAATCGGTAGGGAAATTAATTCGGAGGAGGACTCACTATCACTTCAAGTTGATCTAGATAGGGTTTTGAAATGGTCAAAGGATTGGCAGATGCAGTTTAATGCTGATAAATGTAAAGTTCTGAGGTTAGGTAATGATGATAGAGTTACAAGATACGAGCTAGATGGTGTTGTGATTGCGAAGTCGGATTGCGAAAGGGATCTGGGAGTTATGATTAGTAAGAATTTAAAACAAAAGGATCAATGCATAAATGTTCGTAATAAGGCAAATCGGACACTTGGATTTATTAATCGCAGCGTTAGTAACAAGACACCTGGTGTGGTTCTCAAGCTATATCTTGCTCTAGTTAGGCCCCATTTAGATTATGCAGTTCAGTTTTGGTCGCCATATTATAGAATGGATATAAATTCACTTGAACGAGTCCAGCGTAGGATGACTAAGTTAATTCCCCAAATTAGAAATCTTTCATATGAAGAAAGATTAACAAAGCTTAAGTTGCATTCACTGGAAAGGCGAAGAGTTAGGGGTGACATGATAGAGGTTTACAAGTGGATGAATGGACATAACCGGGGGGATATTAATAGGGTATTAAAAGTATCAACACAGGACAGAACACGAAACAATGGATATAAATTGGATAAGTTTAGATTTAGGAAAGACTTGGGTAAATACTGGTTCAGTAACAGGGTTGTTGATTTGTGGAACCAATTGCCGCGTAACATTGTGGAGGTGGGGTCCCTCGATTGTTTCAAGCACGGGTTGGACAAGTATATGAGTGGGATTGGGTGGTTATAGAATAGGAGCTGCCTCGTATGGGCCAATAGGCCTTCTGCAGTTACCTTTGTTCTTATGTTCTTATGTTCTTAAATGTTGCTACTCAAACCTGAATCTAAATCATTTATATATATTATAAACAACAGAGGTCCCAGGACAGAGCCTTGAGGCACTCCACTTACAACATTTTCCCACTCTGACTTGATTCCATTTATACTAACTCTCTGTTTCCTTTGGTATAGCCATGCCCTAATCCAGCTTAATATAGCACCCCCAATACCATGAGACTCTATCTTTTTAATCAGTCTTTCATGTGGCACTGTATCAAAAGCTTTGCTAAAGTCAAGGTATACAACATCGCAATCCTTACCACTATCAACTGCCTCAACAATGCTAGAATAAAAAGATAAAACTTGTCCAACCCGTGCTTGAAACAATCGAGGGACCCCACCTCCACAATGTTACGCGGCAGTTGGTTCCACAAATCAGCAACCCTGTTACTGAACCAGTATTTACCCAAGTCTTTCCTAAATCTAAACTTATCCAATTTATACACATTGTTTCGTGTTCTGTCTTGTGTTGATATTTTTAATACCCTATTAATATCCCCCCTGTTATGTCCATTCATCCACTTGTAAACCTCTATCATGTCACCCCTTACTCTTCGCCTTTCCAGTGAATGCAACTTAAGCTTTATCAATCTTTCTTCATATGAAAGATTTCTAATTTGGGGAATTAACTTAGTCATCCTACGTTGGACACGTTCAAGTGAATTAATATCCATTCTATAATACGGCGACCAAAACTGAACTGCATAATCTAAATGGGGCCTAACCACAGCAAGATATAGCTTAAGAACCACACCAGGTGTCTTGTTACTAACGCTTCGATTAATAAATCCCAGTGTCCTATTCGCCTTATTACGAACATTCATGCATAAGAACATAAGAACATAAGAACAAAGGTAATTGCAGAAGGCCTATTGGCCCATACGAGGCAGCTCCTATTCTATAACCACCCAATCCCACTCATATACTTGTCCAACCCGTGCTTGAAACAATCGAGGGACCCCACCTCCACAATGTTACGCGGCAATTGGTTCCACAAATCAACAACCCTGTTACTGAACCAGTATTTACCCAAGTCTTTCCTAAATCTAAACTTATCCAATTTATATCCATTGTTTCGTGTTCTGTCCTGTGTTGATACTTTTAATACCCTATTAATATCCCCCCGGTTATGTCCATTCATCCACTTGTAAACCTCTATCATGTCACCCCTAACTCTTCGCCTTTCCAGTGAATGCAACTTAAGCTTTGTTAATCTTTCTTCATATGAAAGATTTCTAATTTGGGGAATTAACTTAGTCATCCTACGCTGGACACGTTCAAGTGAATTTATATCCATTCTATAATATGGCGACCAAAACTGAACTGCATAATCTAAATGGGGCCTAACTAGAGCAAGATATAGCTTGAGAACCACACCAGGTGTCTTGTTACTAACGCTGCGATTAATAAATCCAAGTGTCCGATTTGCCTTATTACGAACATTTATGCATTGATCCTTTTGTTTTAAATTCTTACTAATCATAACTCCCAGATCCCTTTCGCAATCCGACTTCGCAATCACAACACCATCTAGCTCGTATCTTGTAACTCTATCATCATTACCTAACCTCAGAACTTTACATTTATCAGCATTAAACTGCATCTGCCAATCCTTTGACCATTTCAAAACCCTATCTAGATCAACTTGAAGTGATAGTGAGTCCTCCTCCGAATTAATTTCCCTACCGATTTTCGTATCATCGGCAAATTTGCAAATGTTGCTACTCAAACCTGAATCTAAATCATTTATATATATTATAAACAACAGAGGTCCCAGGACAGAGCCTTGAGGCACTCCACTTACAACATTTTCCCACTCTGACTTGATTCCATTTATACTAACTCTCTGTTTCCTTTGGTATAGCCATGCCCTAATCCAGCTTAATATAGCACCCCCAATACCATGAGACTCTATCTTTTTAATCAGTCTTTCATGTGGCACTGTATCAAAAGCTTTGCTAAAGTCAAGGTATACAACATCGCAATCCTTACCACTATCAACTGCCTCAACAATGCTAGAATAAAAAGATAACAAATTTGTTAAACATGAACGGCCATTTATAAAACCATGTTGCGACTCATTTATTAATTTATGTTTTTCAAGATGAAGACGAATTTTATTTGCTATTATAGATTCGAGTAACTTTCCCACAATAGACGTTAGGCTAATTGGTCGATAGTTAGACGCAAGTGATCTATCTCCTTTCTTAAAAACTGGTATCACATTAGCAACTTTCCAAAACTCTGGCACTCTGCCTGACTCTATTGATTTATTAAATATGGTTGACAGTGGGTCACAAAGCTCCTCTTTGCATTCTTTAAGCACCCTAGCAAACACTTCATCCGGCCCTGGGGATTTGTTTGGTTTGAGTTTTATTATTTGTTTAAGAACATCCTCCCTGGTAACTGCTAAACTCGTCAACCTGTCCTCGTCCCCACCCACATAGACTTGTTCGGCTGAAGGCATATTGTTAAGTTCCTCTTTAGTAAATACAGATACAAAATATTTATTAAAAATACTACTCATCTCTTCATCACTATCTGTTATTTGACCTGTCTCAGTTTTTAATGGACCTATCCTTTCCCTAGTCTTAGTACGATATAACTGAAAAAACCCTTTAGGATTTGTCTTTGCTTGCCCTGCTATGCGAACTTCATAGTTTCTTTTTGCTTTCCTTATCTCTTTTTTAACATTTCTAACCAGTTGTACGAATTCCTGTTCTAAAGTGACCTCCCCATTTTTAATCCTTTTGTACCAAGCTCTCTTTTTACCTATAAGGTTCTTCAAATTCTTTGTTATCCACTTTGGGTCATTAGTATACGATCTATTCAATTTGTATGGTATACTACGTTCCTGTGCTTTGTTTAGAATATTCTTAAATAAGTTATATATTGAATCCACATCGAAATCCCCATTTAAGTCACCTATCGCTGGGTTCATGTCTCGCTCCAAGACCGGCCCACACCCCATACCCAAGCCTTTCCAATCAATTTGACCCAAAAAATTTCTTAGGCTATTAAAATCAGCTTTTCGAAAATCTGGCACTTTAACAGAATTTTCTCCTACTGGTCTATTCCATTCTATGCTAAATCTGATTTCTTTGTGATCACTGCTCCCTAGCTCACTCCCTATTTCGATGTCATTAATTTGCGTTTCCCTGTTAGTTAACACTAAATCTAAAATATTATTTTCCCGTGTTGGTTCCTTAATGTGTTGCGTAAGAAAGCAATCGTCAATTAATTCTAGAAAATCTTCTGCTTCACTATTCCCTGTTTTGTTCAACCAGTTTATTCCGCTAAAATTAAAGTCACCCATGACATAAATACTGTTAGATCTAGATGCTCTAGATATTTCATCCCATAGATGCTTTGCTTCCATTCTGTCTAAATTTGGTGGCCTATATATTACTCCTATTATAATATTATTAGCTTTTTCGTTTAATTCAATCCAAATAGTTTCTGTGTGTGGCTCTGTTTTGATTCCCTCTTTGAGACTACATTTCAAATTGTCCCTAACATATATGGCTACTCCACCTCCTCGTCTAATATATCTATCTGTGTGAAATAGTTTAAATCCATATATTTGATATTCAGCTAATAGTTCTCTATTTTCTACATTCATCCACGTTTCGGTAAGTGCAATAATATCTATTTTTTCTGTGCAGACAAGAGCATTTAATTCGTTAATTTTATTTCTTGGACTTCTACTGTTAGTGTAATATACCCTAAGTGAATTGTTATTTTGCGGACCTTCTCTTTCCCTGATCGTTGATCCTGAGCATTGATCCTTTTGTTTTAAATTCTTATTAATCATAACTCCCAGATCCCTTTCGCAATCCGACTTCGCACTCTCAACACCATCTAGCTCGTATCTTATAACTCTATCATCATTACCTAGCCTCAGAACTTTACATTTATCAGCATTAAACTGCATTTGCCAATCCTTTGACCATTTCAAAACACTCTCTAGATCAACTTGAAGTGATACCTACCTGATACCTGGTACCTGATACCTGGTATCAGGTACCAGGTACCAGGTACCAGGTACCAGGTACCAGATAGCGAGTCCTCCTCTGAATTAATTTCCCTACCGATTTTCGTATCATCGGCAAATTTGCAAATGTTGCTACTCAAACCTGAATCTAAATCATTTATATATGCAACAGCAACAAAGCCAGGACACAAGTTCATGTTGGGTACATTGTGTATTAGAGCCGATTCAACGAGACGGCGTCTGTGTAGAGGCAGGAAAGATTATTTTGGAGGAAGACCAATCAATAGGGTGATTAGAATCCCTCACATGACAGAAGACGGTGTGTACCTTTCCAGTGTACGGCCAGTACACTGGCAAGTGTACTGGCCAAAGTACACCAAAGTATTGGAGAGGACAAGAACAGGAAGTAGAGTAGACACCAGCAGCATTAGAAGCAGGGGAGCAGTGAGAACTACATTAGGTCACGACTGCTAACTAACTACTATTAGGTCAATATCCAACTCTGGCCCCAGACATCACTCGGTACCCCTACTCAAATCTCTGAATATGCTAGATATTAAGTCAATCCACATTCTCTCATGTGTATTATACATATATAAAACGCTGAACTGTAATGCCAATCCTGACCTCAAAAGCTTCATTGAAGGTTGTAACAGAACCCATGAGCACCACACCAGAAATAAAGTTTTGATATTCCTAGAGTACGACTTAATCAAACTATAAATGCTCTTCAAATCAAGGGACCCAGAATGTGGAATGACCTTCCCAACCATGTTAAAGACTGTACCTCTCTCAACCAGTTTAAGATAAAAACGAAGCACTACCTAATAAATTCCCTGTAACCTACCTTACCCCTCTATTGTCAACCCATGTCTGTTATTTTAAACAACGCTGTTTGTCGACTTAATTGCATTTGTGCTGCTTTTTCAGCCATGTTCCCCTCTTTCTTATTTTTATTTGTTCTCAACACATTATATACTTTAAACTCAATTAGTATTAAGTTTTAGTCTTTAATGTTTTTCCTGCGCGAAACACTTTGCGTAATAGTGGCTTTAGGCATTGTATGTATTTGTATGTATGTTACATGTGTATATATCTTCACATGTGTATATTTCTCTTTTGATTGTGTTTTAGCCAAGTGACTAAGGGGTTTTGTTTTCATTAATTGTTACTTATCTTTTTGTGGAAAATTAAAGTAATTTTTGGTTATATTAAATGTCTGAAGTTTTTATTCTCTTTGGTTTTTACCCACAGCTTTCACACAGTAGAGGACCCAAGCAGTTTTGTTTACTTTGTTTTCTCTCTCATTTTTTTATTAATGTGCAATTGGCATGGCACCTGCCAGAATAACTACTGCTCTATTTCAGATAAAACATCATACTAATATAACTGCCAATTAGGAAAAACTATAGCATAACAGATGAAGTTAGCCTAGAGAAATAAAAATTTCTGACTTGGAACAGTTTAAAATGCCAGTGTTTGGTTATTATTAATTCTTAAGTGATTTATAGTTCTAACCAAGAGTGGTAAAAACTCAAATAGGCCAAAAAAAAAAAAAATGGACATCAGTTTGCATAGGAATCTGATGAGCTAATTCCTTGATTATAATTACAGTAATTTAAACACTACCCAAAACGTTATGCACGCTAGTGGCTTTGCAAGAATGTAAGCACACACCAGTGTTATGTGTTCTCACAAACTCAATATACCATCTTATATATAAATACATAAATAAATATTTATATTTCTCCTGTCAATAAAAAGGTTTCATCTTTAGGACATCTCAAACAGTTTTCATTATCACCCTCAATGTCAAATAAAATTAAAACAAAATGTTTACAACTTAGCTACAAAGAATTTTTACTTAAGAATTTATTACATTTATATTTATTTTTTATTACTTTTTCAATCAATTTCAACAGAGAACAAAAATAAAAAGACACATAAATATTTAAATAAATATGAAGACAAAAGAGACATATAAAAAGTTGTTTCATCTTCATTGAAATAAAGATATTTCTCTATTTTTCTGAACAATATTGAAATTTTCTACACTGACAGCTTCTCTAGTTCTTGCTTGGTCTGAGGACCATCTAACTCCTACACTGACAGCTTCTCTAGTTCCTGCTTGGTCTATGAGGACCATCTAACTTCCATAAAAGAACAAAATAATAGTGTTATTAGATCTTTACCTTTCATGGAGAAGCATATTTCTCAAAATGTAATTACCTCTGTAAGACATCCAATTGACATGGTGATAGCAAAATAATTTTATAATGAAGCTCAATAATTGTATATCATATTAAAGATAAGTTAATGCACTAACATGTGCCTCATTATACTTCATCATTCTATGAATCATCTCCCACATTCAAAGCTTTTAGCGTATCACCTGAATGCATCACCTTGTGCCTCTTCAAACTTACAAGAAGACTGAACCTCTTCCCACACTCTGGACACTTATGAGGTTTGTCACCTAAATGCACTAAGTTGTGAATCTTCATATATCCAAGACGAGTGAATCTCTTCAAACATTTTGGACACTGGTAAGGTTTATCACCTGAAATGCAATAACATGTGACGTACTATACATGCACGTTGCCTAAATTTTTTGCCACACTCGGCACATTCAAAGGGTCTTTCATCTACATGTATCATCCTGTGAGTCTTCATATAGCTAAGACGACTGAACTTCTTCCCACACTCTGGACATTCATGAGGTCGATCACTCGAATGTACTACCATGTGAGACTTCATATTTCCAAGCTTACGAAATGTCTTCCCACACTCTGGACACTTATGAGGTCGATCACTCGAATGCACTATCATGTGATTCTTCATAGTTTGAAAAAGATTAAATCTCTTCCCACACTCTAGACACTCGTGAGGTTTGTCACTCGAATGTACTAACATGTGAGTCTTCATACTTACAAGTTGCCTGAATTTCTTCCCACACTCTAGACACTCGTGAGGTTTGTCACCCGAATGTACTAACATGTGAATCTTCATACTTCCAAGATGCCTGAATTTTTTCCCACACTCTGGGCACTCGTGAGGTTTGTCACCCGAATGTACTAACATGTGAATCTTCATACTTCCAAGTTGCCTGAATTTCTTCCCACACTCTGGACACTCGTGAGGTTTGTCACCTGAATGTTCTAACATGTGAGTCTTCATACTTACAAGATGCCTGAATTTCTCCCCACACTCTGGGCACCCGTGAGGTTTGTCACCTGAATGTACTAACATGTGAATCTTCATACTTCCAAGTTGCCTGAATTTCTTCCCACACTCTGGACACTCGTGAGGTTTGTCACCTGAATGTACTAACAAATGTGTTTTCATATTTCGAAAAAGACTAAATCTCTTCCCACACTCTGGACACTCATGAGATCGATCACTTGAATGCACTATCACGTGATTCTTCATATTCCCAAGACGCCTGAATTTCTTCCCACACTCTGGACACTCGTGAAGTTTGTCACCTGAATGTTCTAACATGTGAATCTCCATACTTACAAGATGCCTGAATTTCTTCCCACACTCTGGGCACCCGTGAGGTTTGTCACCTGAATGTACTAACATGTGAATCTTCATACTCCCAAGGTGACTGAATTTCTTCCCACACTCTGGACACTGATGAGTTTTCATCTTGATGACTGGTGCAGTTTGTGTCAAGGTTTTCTACTCCGGATGATTGCGAGTGTGTGATGCTGCGAGACGCGTCACGCTGGAGAGTCAATGTTGATGGTTAGACAAAGCTTGAGTGTTGTTTCTTAGACTTGATGTGAGCACACGGCGGTCAATGGTTGTGCTTCTTCTTTATGATTGGTGCAGTTTGTGGCAAGGTTTTTCCATAATGGTCATGTCTTCTTCCTGATAGTAGGTACAGTTTGCATGAAGGGTTTGTCCTCCCGATGACTGCACATAGTCTTGTCTGCACACTCACCGACCTTGTTTGTTGTCATAAGAGCGACAGATGTTTACCTAAGCATTCCAATGTTTTTTTCTACTTCCACAACCATTTTTCTAACCTTTTATTTTTTTCAGCTGCGTTTCAACAATTATGTTTTTTTTAAATAGTTTAATGAGAAAATGTATTTGGTACTCTATTTACCAAGTAAATATAGTACCGCACTATTATGAGCCTTTTGAAGGAAACATCTCTCCCATGGTGAATGCACACCAGCGCATGCGCAGAGCTAGATGCTGAGGGCTACTAGACACATTTATTTATTTATTTATTTATTTATTTATTTAAGCATATACAAGAATGTACATTGTGAATGTGAGGATATATAATATGGTAATTACAGTCTTGTAAAGCCACTAGTACGCGCAGCGTTTCGGACAGGTCCTTAATCTAAGAAAATTTTAAGGAGGTAAATACTTGCAAAATTTATAGACAAAAAAATGATAACAGTTACATGGAATGAAATAAAGAAGATGAGAGAAAATTGTAGGTACAGTATGTTAAAGCACATAGGTAGCTAAGATTGATTGCAATGACAGCTTGAATGGTAGTTGACAAAAATTGGTAGTCACAATACAGCATATGGCTAGCACATAAAAGAAGACAGCAATGAACACAATAAAAAAGACTGTACCTCTCTCAACCAGTTTAAGATAAAAACGAAGCTTTACCTAATAAATTCCCTGTAACCTACCTTACCCTTCTATTGTCAACCAATGTCTGTTTTTTCTTAAAGAGCGCTGTTTGTCGACATATTTGTATGTTTGTCGACATATTTGTATTTGTGCTGCTTTTTCAGCTATGTTTTCATTTCTTGTTTTCATTCTACTCATTATGCTCAATTAGTATTAAGCTTGTCATTTAAGTTTATCATGCCCGAAACGCTTTGCGTAATAGTGGCTTTAGGCATTGTATGTACTAGCTCTACCTATAAGTCAACCAATCTTTGTAAAAATTTATTGTATGTATGTACCTTACCTAAATAAACATTTTATTTTATTTTTTATTTTATGATAAGGTTGTTTGATACTACATAAAAATTAGGAGATTGGGTAACACTAGGTACAGAGCAAATTTAAAGCTCAGTGTAGGAAACTAAGAAGATGAAATTAGGTACTTTTTGGTTTTGCTTTTAAATAAGGCAAAAGTTTTACAGTTTTTCAAATCAAATAAAAAAAAATAAAAATGTTTATTTAGGTAAGGTACATACATAAAAGAGATTTTACAAAGAGTGATGGATTTCTAGATAGAGCTAGTACATACAATGCCTAAAGCCACTATTACGCAGAGCGTTTCGGGCATAAAAACTTAAATGACTAAAGCTTAATACTAATTGAGCATAAAGAGTAAAATGAAACATGGAATGAAAACATAGCTGAAAAAGCAGCACAAATACAATTCTGTCGACAAACAGCGCTCTTTAGAAAAAAACAGACATTGGATGACATTAGAGGGGTAAGGTAGGTTACAGGGAATTTATTAGGTATAAGAACACTGTTTCCCAAAAACGGTGGGTTTTCTGAGTGGAAGAGAACGTATGTCTGGAAGCTGACTTTAACCGCCCCAAGCTGCGCGCGCATTGACCCGAGGTTATATAAACCGGGACGGAGACGGCGTGGGCCCCCTTCCCAAGCCAGCAGTTGCTCTTACATAACGATCTTAATTGATCTTACATAACTTACATAATTGATCTCTACTTTATCATTAAGGATTATTCATTATACTTATTCCTTAATACTTTATTGTTATGCACTAGTCAATAATTATTTATTATTCATCCTAATTAGCTATTTGATTCATTAAAAATAATTGCTTATCATTATACTATTTGTTATTATTATTATTTATTATATAATAATAATTTTATTATTTATTAATTTATATAATAAATTAATTTATTATATATTAATTTATTATATATTAATTTATTATATATTAATTTATTGTTTACCATTATAAAATAAACAAGGCCCCAATCTGAGCACGTTTTCTTCCAACCTCAGAAAAGCTTCGTTTTTGTCTTAAACTGGTTGAGAGAGGTACAGTCTTTAACATGGTTGGGAAGGTCATTCCACATTCTGGGCCCCTTGATTTGTAGAGCATTTCCAGTTTGATTAAGTCGTACTCTAGGAATATCAAAACTGTATTTCTGGTGTGGTGCTCATGGGTTCTGTTACAACCTTCTATAAAGCTTTTGAGGTCAGGATTGGCATTACAGTTTAGCGTTTTATATACGTATAATACACATGAGAGAATGTGCAGTGACTTAATGTCTAACATATTCAGAGATTTGAGTAGGGGTACCGAGTGATGTCTGGGGCCAGAGTTGGATATTGTCGTAATAGCAGCTTTGTGTTGAGTAATTAGAGGACGTAAATGATTTTGGGTGGTGGAATTTCAATTCACTAGGGAGTGAGTTCCATAGACTAGGTCCCTTAATTTGCATAGAGTGTTTACACAGATTAAGCTTGACCCTGGGGATATCAAAGAGATATTTATTTCTGGTGTGGTGATAATGGGTCCTATTACATCTGTCCAGGGAGAGTTTCAGAGCATGGTTTGCATTTAAGAACAGGGTTTTGTAAATGTAGTTGACACAAGAGAATGTGTGGAGGGAGTTAATATTTAGCAAGTTTAGGGATTTAAACAAGGGACCTGAGTGTTGTCTGAAAGCAGAGCTAGTTATTAATTCTGATAGCAGATTTTTGCTGCGTGATGATGGGCTTAAGGTGGTTTGCAGTGGTAGACCCCCATGCACAGATACCATAATTAAGATAGGGGTAGATTAGTGCATAATATAGTGAGAGAATAATATAGAATAATATAGTGAGAATAACGTCTCCAAAGAATTCTCAAAGAATTACTCATTATTGCTGTCTAAGATAATTAGACGAGCCAAAACTAAATACTACGAAGATAAATTTACCCAAATAAAGAGCAACATTAAACAAACTTGGAGAACAATTTCTCAAATATTGGGATCAAAGAAGTCTTTAAATAACAAACCGACTCTCCTGTCTAATAACGATGGTCAGCTTTCAGCCTCTGATTCTGCTACTGAGTTCAATAGGTTCTTCTCTTCCATTGGTTCATCCCTTGCAAATGATATTCCATCTTCCAGTACTGATGTTAAGGACTATCTTACAGATAACTATCCACAGTCTCTGTACCTAAAGCCTATTAATTCCACTGACGTCAATGAGATAATCCTTTCCCTTAAAACCAAGTCTAGTGCCCTTGAGGAGATACCAACTTTAATTTACAAAAAAGCCTCCAGATCTTTAGCCCCTGCTATTGCATTGCTCTTCAACAAGTCACTTGAACTCCAAACCTTTCCAGATATTCTAAAAAAAGCGAGAGTAACGCCTGTCCACAAATGTGGTGATCTCACAGATGTTAACAACTACAGACCTATATCAATCCTGCCAAACTTGTCAAAATTGTTTGAAAAACTAATCTATAAGCAGCTTTACTCGTATCTAGCCAAACACAATATACTTAGCCCTTGCCAATATGGCTTCAGACCCAAACAAAGCACTAACGATGCACTTATTAGTATGATTAACTCGATTCATACAGCTCTTGATAAAAATGAGTTCCCTGTTGGGTTATTTGTGGACCTGCGTAAGGCTTTTGACACTGTCAACCACCAAAACCTTCTTCTTAAATAACATCATTATGGAATCAGAGGACACTCCCTGCAATACCTCAAATCCTACCTTACTGACAGGCTCCAGTATGTTTCTGTGAATAATTCAATTTCTCCCACCCTACCCATCAACATTGGTGTCCCTCAGGGCAGCATACTTGGCCCTCTCCTCTTTCTCATCTACATTAATGACCTTCCAAATGCCTCCCAACACCTCAAACCAATTCTATTTGCTGACGACACAACCTTCATTTACTCCAGTCCTGACCCCCTTGCTCTAAATGCCACAGTAAATACTGAGCTAAATAAAGTCCATCTTTGGCTAACTGCCAACAAACTCACCCTTAACATTGACAAAACTTTCTATATTCTGTTTGGTAATAAATCCTCTAATCAAATAAATCTCAAAATAAACAATACTTACATACTGTCCTTACATTTAAGTCCCATAGACCTGGTCACCGCGCACGCAGGGTACACTACATTATCCTCTGCGGCGGGTGGATCCAGGCAAACCTTAGGGGTAGGCAACATAATAGGCAGTCTGGAGTCCCCTACCTTATCCCCTGCTAAATCATTACCAACTATTACATCAACATTAGGGAAAGGTAGGTATGAAGTGACTCCGACTGTACAAACACCCTTGTGGAAATCAGATTCCAGGGTAACCTTATGGAGGGGTACTGCTCGAGTATCCAATCTAGTCCGGACAGCTGCATCCCTACGGAAGGGATTATACATCAACGAGTGCTTGACCAGGAACAGACAGCAAATCCTCTACCGCCTGCGTCAAATCCGGCAACAAAACCCAGATGCTATTCATCAGTGCTTCGTTAGAGATGGTCTGATAAAGGTGAGAAAAACCGCAGAGGGCAAAATGTTTACTATTACTAGAGAAGAAAACCTCAACACTTTCCTCTCCCAATGTGGTTTGTCTCACCTTATCACTCCCAATGAATTAACTTAATTAACCCCCTGTCAACTAGTGGGGCTAGGTATCCTAAGTCTCCTTGGTTCATTTTCTGACTTAATTTTTAACTTACTCTTACCTAGTCATTTACCGAAAATATTTAATTGAGTTATTAAAGTAGTTCTTCAGGTCTTTTTAATTATACAGTCATTACTGAACTATCTATAGTTATTAATCATTAGCTCAAATTTGCCTATGTTTATTATTCAACTTTTCTTTGATTTCATTTTTTACCTAGGTTGCCTAGCCTTGCCATGCTCCCTTACTCCATTGTACCCCTGGCTTTGCCTGCATCTCAAATTGCAAATTGTTACTTACAGTGTACCTGTGAGTACTCGTAAGCAATCTACCTCATTTTTGCTCAATTTGTTTTTTTGTTCTTTTTTTTGTATTGCTTAGTCTTGCTTATATTTTTTGTTTTGTATTTCCATATCTTGTGTTTTGTATAGTCCATGTTTACATGTTTTTTCTTTAATCTCATTAATTGCCTAGGTTGCCTAGCCTAGCCATACTCCCTTACTCCATTGTACCCCTGTATGCCCCTTTTGTGTTTGTTTTGAACAGTATTGTGTATATTTTTTTTCCCTATTTTATAGCTTTTTTCTACTTATTTCTGATTCTACAATCAGCTTCTTTTATGCAGTCAAGTTTAGACCCAGAACTTAACCTCTTATCCACTATCTATGACAATAATCACTTTAATGATCTAAATTGCAGATATTTTGCAGCACATGATGTAAACAATGTATTAACTCATAATCACAATATCTCTGTAATCAATTTGAACGTTAGATCCCTAGGTAAACACTTCGATGATGTTAGTGCCTTGATTGAAACTATTGGCAACAAATTCTCTTTTATTATACTTACTGAAACATGGTTGAAAGAGGATACTACTCAACTCTTTAACATGCCTAACTACTCAGCAATTCACAACTGTCGTCAACTTCAGAGAGGTGGTGGCACTGCTCTTTACTACCACCAAGAACTAACATGCTTAAAAGAAATTAGAACTAGAGACTGCTATGGGGAGTATATCTTCGCCAGCTTCAGAGTCAAGGGTGCTGAGTCTGTCCTGTCTGTGGGTGCAGTCTATAGAATTCCCAACACTGATGTGTCTGTATTCAACTCAAACCTTAGAAATCTAATACTTGATAACAGACTGAACAAAAACCACCTAATTATCGCAGGGGACTTTAATATTGACCTCTGCGAGCCAGAACACCCTACTGCTGTTAGCTTCCTCAACTGTATGAATTCCTGCCTCCTCATACCCTTAATCACTAGACCTACTAGAATCACTGATAGCACTGCCACGACTCTAGATCACATCTGGACCAACATAACCTCTCCGCTTACTTCAGGTATAATCACCGATAGCACTACAGACCACTACCCCACATTTCTCTTAACTAACATTAGCAAACCACCTCTAGAAACAAGGGAGTTAAGCTTTAGGCTGCACAATGAAACTGCTATAAACAATTTTATAACTGCTGCTGATAATGTCAACTGGGAGTCCGAGTTAGGTAACATAGGGGACATCAACCTAGCAGTGCAATCTTTTCTACAAACAACTCTTAGCCTTTATAACACCCACTGTCCTAGGCTTACAAAACAAGTCACAAGCAAAAGGCTTAACAATCCTTGGCTTACAAAGGGAATACTGAAATCCATTAACAAAAAACACGACCTTGAGAAGAAGTATAGGTTAGGAATTGTCTCCAAAGAATTCTCAAAGAATTACTCATTATTGCTAACTAAGATAATTAGACGAGCCAAAACTAATTACTACGAAGATAAATTTACCCAAATAAAGAGCAACATTAAACAAACTTGGAGAACAATTTCTCAAATATTGGGATCAAAGAAGTCTTTAAATAACAAACCGACTCTCCTGTCTAATAACGATGGTCAGCTTTCAGCCTCTGATTCTGCTACTGAGTTCAATAGGTTCTTCTCTTCCATTGGTTCATCCCTTGCAAATGATATTCCATCTTCCAGTACTGATGTTAAGGACTATCTTACAGGTAACTATCCACAGTCTCTGTACCTAAAGCCTATTAATTCCACTGACGTCAATGAGATAATCCTTTCCCTTAAAACCAAGTCTAGTGCCCTTGAGGAGATACCAACTTTAATATACAAAAAAGCCTCCAGATCTTTAGCCCCTGCTATTGCTTTGCTCTTCAACAAGTCACTTGAACTCCAAACCTTTCCAGATATTCTAAAAAAAGCGAGAGTAACGCCTGTCCACAAATGTGGTGATCCCACAGATGTTAACAACTACAGACCTATATCAATCCTGCCAAACTTGTCAAAAATTTTTGAAAAACTTATATACAAGCAGCTTTACTCGTATCTAGCCAAACTCAATATACTTAGCCCTTGCCAATATGGCTTCAGACCCAAAAAAAGCACTAACGATGCACTCATTAGTATGCTTAACTCGATTCATACAGCCCTTGATAAAAAGGAGCTCCCTGTTGGGTTATTTGTGGACCTGCGTAAAGCTTTTGATACTGTCAACCACCATAACCTTCTTCTTAAATTACATCATTATGGAGTCAGAGGGCACTCCCTACAATACCTCGAGTCCTACCTTACTGACAGGCTCCAATATGTTTCTGTGAATAATACAATTTCTCCCACCCTACCCATCAACATTGGTGTTCCTCAGGGCAGCATACTTGGCCCTCTCCTCTTTCTCATCTACATTAATGACCTTCCAAATGCCTCCCAACACCTCAAACCAATTCTATTTGCTGACGACACAACCTTCATTTACTCCAGTCCTGACCCTCTTGCTCTAAATGCCACAGTAAATACTGAGCTAAATAAAGTCCATCATTGGCTAACTGCCAACAAACTCACCCTTAACATTGACAAAACCTTCTATATTCTGTTTGGCAATAAATCCTCTAGTCTTATAAATCTCAAAATAAACAATACCCAAATTTGTAACAAATTAGATGGCAAATTCCTTGGCATTCTCATTGACAACAAGCTGAATTTCCAGGGACACATTCTAAATATATCAAAAAAAGTTTCAAAAACTGTGGGCATTCTTTCTAAGATCAGATATTATGTACCACGCCCTGCTCTGGTGACTCTCTATTACTCCCTTATCTATCCTTATCTCAACTATGGTATTTGTGCTTGGGGTTCTACTACCCAAAATCACTTACGTCCTCTAATTACCCAACACAAAGCCGCTATCAGAACAATATCCAACTCTGGCCCCAGACATCACTCGGTACCCCTACTCAAATCTCTTAATATGTTAGATATTAAGTCACTGCACATTCTCTCATGTGTATTATACATATATAAAACGCTAAACTATAATGCCAATCCTGATCTTAAAAGCTTCATAGAAGGTTGTAACAGAACCCATGAGCACCACACCAGAAATAAATACAGTTTTGATATTCCTAGAGTACGTCTTAATCAAACTAGAAATGCTCTGCAAATCAAGGGGCCCAGAATGTGGAATGACCTTCCCAACCATGTTAAAGACTGTCCCTCTCTCAACCAGTTTAAGATAAAAACTAAACACTACCTAATAAATTCCCTGTAATCTACCTCACTCCTCTATTGTCAACCCATGTCTGTTATTTTCTTTTTTTTTTCTTTTTTGTAATCAACACTGTTTGTCAACCTATTGTACTTGTGCTGCTTTTTCAGTCATGTTCCCCCTTTTTTTTTTATCTTTATTTGTATTTGTTCTCAACATCTTTTATTCTTTATGCTCAATTAGTATTAAGTTCTAGATATTAATGTTTTTCTTGCCCGAAACGCATTGCGTAATAGTGGCTTTAGGCATTGTATGTACTAGCTCTATCTATATATCAATCCATTAATGTAACATCACTTGTATGTATATACCTTACCTGAATAAACATCTGAATCTGAATCTGAATCTGAATCTGTATCACTAGTGACACCCTCGACCAGTACCATCTCTCCAGTGTCGAGAGTGTCGGCACCTTGCAACGCACTCTCTAAAATTAAAGTCTGGATGGCACCGGTGTCTCGGAAGATCACCACGTCCTTCCAGGAAGAACCCTCAGACAAAAGTAGTCTCCCTTTCGATAAGAACGGGGTAAGCAAGTCCAACCACTGTGGGTTGGAGGTCTTACTCCCTAACCCTTCCGAAGGCCTCCAGCCCTGTGTCACAAATAGAGCATTGGGTCTTTTTTCCGGGTACAGTTGCCAACAACGGCTAATAACGTGGTTTGGACGTTTACAGTGACCACAGATACGTCGGGGAGAAGAGACATTACTAACAGAATTACCCTTCGGTTCACTCTTAGGTGTCGTGGGGTTAGACAATTTAACAGGGTTAGTTATGTCTGAAACAGAAGGTGCATTAGTTAAAGGGTTAGAATGAGCTGGTCTGGACTGGCTGTGGGAATAAGTTTTGCTACTCTGTGGGGTATAATTATTTTCATTGGGCCTTTTGCCCGCCAACTGGTAGTTTTCTGCCATCTTGGCCAAATCCCCTATCTTAGAATTTACCTCTATCCTACTTCTAATGTATTATGCTACATTGTCTGGCATATTATCTATAAATTGTTCGACTAAGACTAAATTCCTGAGTGCCTCGTATGTTTCGGCTTTAGCCGAGCGAATCCATTTATTAAACAATCTAATTTGATCATTAGCAAATTCAGTGAGCGGTTGGTTGTGAGTAGGCCTAAGGTTGCGATAAGCTTGGCGGTGAGCTTCCGGGGTAATTTCATATGCCCTTAAAATTCGCTCCTTGACTTTATCATATTCAAAACACTCGTCGTCAGGCATGTTTATAAAAATATCTTGTGCTTTACCCCTAAGCCGCCCCTGTAAGATTTTCACCCACTCTTCCCTTGGCCAGTTCATGGACATGGCTAGTCTCTGAAAATGGTTGAAAAATCTTTCAGGGTCTGACTCTGAAAATTCAGGTAAGTTATGTTTTTTATCAGAATGTCTGGAGTTTGAGTCCCCAGTAGGTGGTGGTACTATTCTTGCTGCCTCATTTTTGAGCCTTTGCTCTTCCACTTTAGCATTTTGTTCTACTACTCTAGCCTCTTGCTCTGCCAGTCTTAACTTGGCTAGTGTTAATTCTAATTCTATATTTCTACTTGCTACACTTTCCCCTGAACTGGGCTCGCATAAAATTGTATCACTTGGCACTAGTTCTTGGTCTATACAATGCCGTAAAATTTCATTCGCCAATGTCCACTTTTTATCGGTGTCGTTTAACTCAAGACCAAATTCCTTGCCTAACAATATTAAATTTGCTTTGGTGAGCTTCTTAATCTCTAGCACTGAAGGATTCTTTGCCAGTTCCTGCATTTTAGATGCCATCATTAATAACTTTAGCTCCTAGCAAAGGAAAAAATTAAAAAATAAAAATTGGAAAAAAAAAAAAATTGCACTGCCCCTAACACAAGGCCACACTAACCTCAATCGTGAAGGGATCCAGCTGGGTGTCCAGTCAGTGCAATCCTTTGCTAGATGAGCTGGGCCCTAGGCTAACACACAACCGTTCTGCGGAAACAAGAATTTTTAGTTTTGGCACTCAAGAATCTAATTTTTTTACAAATAAAAAGTTCCTCCCGGACAGGCCCCCACTTGTTATACAATTGATGGGCTTGGTATGGGGGGTCTAACATTAAATGTATGTAGGGGTAGTAGTTAGCATTAAGGGTTATCAAATATGGGAGATCTCAAAGCAGATACAGCTCCCCTTGTATCTGGTATAATCTACGACAGAACAACTGACCACTATCCTACCTTTCTCATAGCGAACATGGACATAACACCACCAAAAAGCAAGAAACTTTCATTTAGGCTACACAGTGAATCAGCTTTAGGCAATCTTACAGATGCACTTCACAATATTAACTGGGATTCTGAATTCAATAATACCCACGGATATAAATTCATTAGCTAACCTCTTCCTCTCCAAAACTCTAAGCCTCTACAACCTTCATTGTTCCCTTCTTACCAAGCAAGTAACTGACAAAAGATTAAACAATCCATGGCTCACAAGTGGCATTCTCAACTCAATCAACAAGAAACATGAATATGAAAAGAAACTTAGGATTGGCCTAGTTTCAAAGGAAGTAGCTAAAAGGTACTCATCAATGCTTACCAGTATCATAAGAAAGGCAAAACTTGCATATTATGTGAATAGATTCAATGAAGCAAAAGGCAACATAAAAAGCACTTGGAAAACAATCTCTAGTATCCTAGGAACTAAACAACACTCACATAACCAAATAAAACTCTACAAGGATGGGGGTATACCATCAACTGATTTAGAAATGGCAAATGAATTTAATAGTTTCTTTTCATCGGTTGGTGCTAATCTTGCCAGTAAAATCCCACAGACTCAGACACATATTAACACATATCTCTCAGGCAGCTATCCAAACTATCTTCTCCTTTCACCAATCAGCCCGGCAGATGTTGTGTCCATCATACACTCTCTAAAAACCAAGGCAGGGAACACCAGTGAAATTCCGTCCATTGTGTACAAGAGAGCCTCCCATGCCCTTGCCTCACCCATAGCACTACTGTTCAACAAATCTATAGAGTGTCACACCTTCCCTCATATCCTCAAAAAAGCAAGAGTAACGCCAGTCCATAAAGGAGGCAATCCGGCGGACATAAACAATTATAGACCAATATCAAATCTACCCATTCTATCAAAAATATTTGAAAAAATTATTTACAAACAGCTCTATTCCTACCTCGTAAAATTCGACATACTCAGCCCCTGCCAGTTTGGCTTCCGGTCCCAAAAGAGCACCAACGATGCAATCATTAGTCTCCTTGACGTAATCTACTCAGCCCTTGACAAAAATGAGTTTCCGATTGGACTCTTCATTGACCTAAGAAAAGCCTTTGATACTGTTAATCACAACTACCTCTTACTTAAACTCCAGCATTATGGAATCCGAGGCCTGCCCTTGACTACATCCGATCCTATCTTAGTGACACACCAATATGTAACCATCAATGATACAACTTCTTCCACTCTACCAATTACCGTTGGAGTGCCACAAGGCAGTATCTTAGGCCCTCTTCTATTTCTTATATATATCAATGATCTGCCTAATGTCTCTAATATTCTCAAACCTACATTGTTTGCTGATGATACTACCCTTATCTATTCAGACCTCAACCCACATACACTAAATAATGTTGTGAATAATGAATTAAAAAATGGCCCACTGCCTTTTGACGAAAGGCGGTGGAGTTTCTGATGGGGAAGGAAGAGACAATTGCGCATCGCGTCCCGCAGGCGCGGTGCGGCCAGCCTGGGTGGCATAAAAGGCGCACGAAGTCAGGTCTCGCTCTCACTCCCACTCCCGTCCCGGACCACGATTCACGAAGCGTGAATCATTAAACATCGAAAAGACTTACTACATCTTATTTGGAAGCAAATCATCAAATGCAATTCAGCTACAGATAGACAACATTAACATCAGTAATAAAAATGATGGCAAGTTTCTTGGCCTATTCCTTGACAAGAGACTCAACTTCAGCACCCACATTCAACACATAATAATAATAATAATAATAATAATAATAATAATAATGTTTATTTAGGTAAGGTACATACATACAAGAAATTTTTACAAAGATTGGTGGACTTATAGATAGAGCTAGTACATACAATGCCTAAAGCCACTATTACGCAAAGCGTTTCGGGCATGAAGAACTTAAATGACTAAAGCTTAATACTAATTGAGCATAAAGAGTAAAATGAAAACATAGCTGAAAAAGCAGCACAAATACAATTCTGTCGACAAACAGCGCTCTTTAAAAAAAAAACAGACATTGGTTGACAATAGAGGAGTAAGGTAGGTTACAGGGAATTTATTAGGTATAGCTTCGTTTTTAACTTAAACTGGTTGAGAGAGGTACAGTCTTTAACATGGTTGGGAAGGTCATTCCACAATCTGGGTCCCTTGATTTGTAGAGCATTTCTAGTTTGATTAAGTCGTACTCTAGGAATATCAAAACTGTATTTATTTCTGGTGTGGTGCTCATGGGTTCTGTTACAACCTTCTATGAAGCTTTTGAGGTCAGGATTGGCATTACAGTTTAGCGTTTTATATATGTATAATACACATGAGAGAATGTGCAGTGACTTAATGTCTAACATATTCAGAGATTTGAGTAGGGGTACCGAGTGATGTCTGGGGCCAGAGTTGGATATTGTCCTAATAGCAGCTTTGTGTTGAGTAATTAGAGGACGTAAATGATTTTGGGTAGTAGAGCCCCAAGCACAAATACCATAGTTGAGATATGGATAGATAAGGGAGTAATAGAGAGTCACCAGGGCAGGGCGGGGTACATAATATCTGATCTTAGAAAGAATGCCAACAGTTTTTGAAACTTTTTTTGATATATTTAGAATGTGTCCCTGGAAATTCAGCTTGTGGTCAATGAGAATGCCAAGGAATTTGCCATCTAATTTGTTACTAATTTGGGTATTGTTTATTTTGACATTTATTTGATTAGAGGATTTATTGCCAAACAGAATATAGAAAGTTTTGTCAATGTTAAGGGTGAGTTTGTTGGCAGTTAGCCAAAGATGGACTTTATTTAGCTCAGTATTTACTGTGGCATTTAGAGCAAGGGGGTCAGGACTGGAGTAAATGAAGGTTGTGTCGTCAGCAAATAGAATTGGTTTGAGGTGTTGGGAGGCATTTGGAAGGTCATTAATGTAGATGAGAAAGAGGAGAGGGCCAAGTATGCTGCCCTGAGGAACACCCCTGAGAGTTCTCTTCCCTTTCCTTCTAGATGTTACCACTGCTAGGCTTAGGCTCGGCTACAAGTACCTCTGGAAATTTGTAACATCTGCTGATGTAGATTTGACTAAATGTAAACTCTGTCAGCAGAACTATTCGCATACTTTGCGTCATTATATAATGGAATGTGAAAAAATTGCGGAATTTAGAGATAACACCATCAATAGTGTCCAAGAAATGTGTAAGTACTTCATTCATAATGATGTGCTGCCCGAAATTTTAGCGAAGTATCCAAAATTTGCTTACTGTAGGTAATGCATGCACATGACTGTAAAGCTGCCGCCCAGTTGGGTGGGTGTGGAGCACATGACTGTAAAGCTGCCGCCCAGTTGGGTGGGTGTGGAGCACATGACTGTAAAGCTGCCGCCCAGTTGGGTGGGTGTGCAGCAAGACTAGTAACTGTGTGACTCACTATAGATGTAAAGTGCCTCGTATAGTGACTGTTGTGAGCCTCTTGTAATGTCACTTGTGACACAAAGACTATTGATGTGTGTAATTGTGTGGGTGATTAGATATGTATGTGTATACATATATATATATATATATATATATATATATATATATATATATATATATATATATATATATATATATATATATATATATATATATATATATATATATATATATATATATATGCGAACAAGCCTGAATGGTCCCCAGGACTATATGCGAATGAAAACTCACACCCCAGAAGTGACTCGAACCCATACTCCCAGAAGCAACGCAACTGGTAACTACAGGGCGCCTTAATCCGCTTGACCATCACGGCCGTCAAAAGGAAGTGATAGCCGAGGCTATTTGAGCCACTTCCCCGACGGCAACTCGGATGGTAATCTTGGGCATAGCATTTCACCAAATCACCTCATTCTTTGGGGCACACGTGAGGAACACAAATGCGAACAAGCCTGAATGGTCCCCAGGACTATATGCGAATGAAAACTCACACCCCAGAAGTGACTCGAACCCATACTCCCAGAAGCAACGCAACTGGTAACTACAGGGCGCCTTAATCCGCTTGACCATCACGGCCGTCAAAAGGAAGTGATAGCCGAGGCTATTTGAGCCACTTCCCCGACGGCAACTCGGATGGTAATCTTGGGCATAGCATTTCACCAAATCACCTCATTCTTTGGGGCACACGTGAGGAACACAAATGCGAACAAGCCTGAATGGTCCCCAGGACTATATGCGAATGAAAACTCACACCCCAGAAGTGACTCGAACCCATACTCCCAGAAGCAACGCAACTGGTAACTACAGGGCGCCTTAATCCGCTTGACCATCAAGGCCGTCAAAAGGAAGTGATAGCCGAGGCTATTTGAGCCACTTCCCCGACGGCAACTCGGATGGTAATCTTGGGCATAGCATTTCACCAAATCACCTCATTCTTTGGGGCACACGTGAGGAACACAAATGCGAACAAGCCTGAATGGTCCCCAGGACTATATGCGAATGAAAACTCACACCCCAGAAGTGACTCGAACCCATACTCCCAGAAGCAACGCAACTGGTAACTACAGGGCGCCTTAATCCGCTTGACCATCACGGCCGTCAAAAGGAAGTGATAGCCGAGGCTATTTGAGCCACTTCCCCGACGGCAACTCGGATGGTAATCTTGGGCATAGCATTTCACCAAATCACCTCATTCTTTGGGGCACACGTGAGGAACACAAATGCGAACAAGCCTGAATGGTCCCCAGGACTATATGCGAATGAAAACTCACACCCCAGAAGTGACTCGAACCCATACTCCCAGAAGCAACGCAACTGGTAACTACAGGGCGCCTTAATCCGCTTGACCATCACGGCCGTCAAAAGGAAGTGATAGCCGAGGCTATTTTCGCCCTGTAGTTACCAGTTGCGTTGCTTCTGGGAGTATGGGTTCGAGTCACTTCTGGGGTGTGAGTTTTCATTCGCATATAGTCCTGGGGACCATTCAGGCTTGTTCGCATTTGTGTTCCTCACGTGTGCCCCAAAGAATGAGGTGATTTGGTGAAATGCTATGCCCAAGATTACCATCCGAGTTGCCGTCGGGGAAGTGGCTCAAATAGCCTCGGCTATCACTTCCTTTTGACGGCCGTGATGGTCAAGCGGATTAAGGCGCCCTGTAGTTACCAGTTGCGTTGCTTCTGGGAGTATGGGTTCGAGTCACTTCTGGGGTGTGAGTTTTCATTCGCATATAGTCCTGGGGACCATTCAGGCTTGTTCGCATTTGTGTTCCTCACGTGTGCCCCAAAGAATGAGGTGATTTGGTGAAATGCTATGCCCAAGATTACCATCCGAGTTGCCGTCGGGGAAGTGGCTCAAATAGCCTCGGCTATCACTTCCTTTTGACGGCCGTGATGGTCAAGCGGATTAAGGCGCCCTGTAGTTACCAGTTGCGTTGCTTCTGGGAGTATGGGTTCGAGTCACTTCTGGGGTGTGAGTTTTCATTCGCATATAGTCCTGGGGACCATTCAGGCTTGTTCGCATTTGTGTTCCTCACGTGTGCCCCAAAGAATGAGGTGATTTGGTGAAATGCTATGCCCAAGATTACCATCCGAGTTGCCGTCGGGGAAGTGGCTCAAATAGCCTCGGCTATCACTTCCTTTTGACGGCCGTGATGGTCAAGCGGATTAAGGCGCCCTGTAGTTACCAGTTGCGTTGCTTCTGGGAGTATGGGTTCGAGTCACTTCTGGGGTGTGAGTTTTCATTCGCATATAGTCCTGGGGACCATTCAGGCTTGTTCGCATTTGTGTTCCTCACGTGTGCCCCAAAGAATGAGGTGATTTGGTGAAATGCTATGCCCAAGATTACCATCCGAGTTGCCGTCGGGGAAGTGGCTCAAATAGCCTCGGCTATCACTTCCTTTTGACGGCCGTGATGGTCAAGCGGATTAAGGCGCCCTGTAGTTACCAGTTGCGTTGCTTCTGGGAGTATGGGTTCGAGTCACTTCTGGGGTGTGAGTTTTCATTCGCATATAGTCCTGGGGACCATTCAGGCTTGTTCGCATTTGTGTTCCTCACGTGTGCCCCAAAGAATGAGGTGATTTGGTGAAATGCTATGCCCAAGATTACCATCCGAGTTGCCGTCGGGGAAGTGGCTCAAATAGCCTCGGCTATCACTTCCTTTTGACGGCCGTGATGGTCAAGCGGATTAAGGCGCCCTGTAGTTACCAGTTGCGTTGCTTCTGGGAGTATGGGTTCGAGTCACTTCTGGGGTGTGAGTTTTCATTCGCATATAGTCCTGGGGACCATTCAGGCTTGTTCGCATTTGTGTTCCTCACGTGTGCCCCAAAGAATGAGGTGATTTGGTGAAATGCTATGCCCAAGATTACCATCCGAGTTGCCGTCGGGGAAGTGGCTCAAATAGCCTCGGCTATCACTTCCTTTTGACGGCCGTGATGGTCAAGCGGATTAAGGCGCCCTGTAGTTACCAGTTGCGTTGCTTCTGGGAGTATGGGTTCGAGTCACTTCTGGGGTGTGAGTTTTCATTCGCATATAGTCCTGGGGACCATTCAGGCTTGTTCGCATTTGTGTTCCTCACGTGTGCCCCAAAGAATGAGGTGATTTGGTGAAATGCTATGCCCAAGATTACCATCCGAGTTGCCGTCGGGGAAGTGGCTCAAATAGCCTCGGCTATCACTTCCTTTTGACGGCCGTGATGGTCAAGCGGATTAAGGCGCCCTGTAGTTACCAGTTGCGTTGCTTCTGGGAGTATGGGTTCGAGTCACTTCTGGGGTGTGAGTTTTCATTCGCATATAGTCCTGGGGACCATTCAGGCTTGTTCGCATTTGTGTTCCTCACGTGTGCCCCAAAGAATGAGGTGATTTGGTGAAATGCTATGCCCAAGATTACCATCCGAGTTGCCGTCGGGGAAGTGGCTCAAATAGCCTCGGCTATCACTTCCTTTTGACGGCCGTGATGGTCAAGCGGATTAAGGCGCCCTGTAGTTACCAGTTGCGTTGCTTCTGGGAGTATGGGTTCGAGTCACTTCTGGGGTGTGAGTTTTCATTCATATATATATATATATATATATATATATATATATATATATATATATATATATATATATATATATAATCTGTAATTATATATCAATATCTCTCTGTAATCTATATATCTCTGTAATCAATTTGAACGTTAGATCCCTAGGCAAACACTTCGATGATGTTAGTGCCTTGATTGAAGCTATTGACAACAATTTCTCTTTTATTATACTTACTGAAACATGGTTGAAAGATGATACTACTCAACTCTTTAACATGCCTAACTACTCAGCAATCCACAACTGTCGTCAACTTCAGAGAGGTGGTGGCACTGCTCTTTACTACCACCAAGAACTAACATGCTTAAAAGAAATTAGAACTAGAGACTGCTATGGGGAGTATATCTTCGCCAGCTTCAGAGTCAAGGGTGCCGAGTCTGTCCTGTCTGTGGGTGCAGTTTATAGAATTCCTAACACTGATGTGTCCGAATTCAACTCAAACCTTAGAAATCTAATACTTGATAACAGACTGAACAAAAACCACCTAATTATTGCAGGGGACTTTAATATTGACCTCTGCGAGCCAGAACACCCTACTGCTGTTAGCTTCCTCAACTGTATGAATTCCTGCTTCCTCATACCCTTAATCACTAGACCTACTAGAATCACTGATAGTTCTGCCACGACTCTAGATCACATCTGGACCAATAACATACCCTCTCCGCTTACTTCAGGTATAATCACCGATAGCACTACAGACCATTACCCCACATTTCTCTTAACTAACATTAGCAAACCACCTCTAGAGTCAAGGGAGTTAAGCTTTAGGCTGCACAATGAAACTGCTATAGACAATTTTATAACTGCTGCTGATAATGTCAACTGGGAGTCCGAGTTAGGTAACATAGGGGACATCAACCTAGCAGTGCAATCTTTTCTTCAAAAAACTCTTAGCCTTTATAACACCCACTGTCCTATGCTTACAAAACAAGTCACAACCAAAAGGCTTAACAATCCTTGGCTTACAAAGTGAATACTTAAATCCATTAATAAAAAACATGACCTTGAGAAGAAGTATAGGTTAGGAACCGTCTCCAAATACTTCTCAAAGAATTACTCGTTATTGCTATCCAAGACAATTAGAAGAGCCAAAACTAAATACTATGAAGATAGATTTACCCAAATAAAGAGCAACATTAAAAAAACTTTGATCTCAATATTTGTGATATTGTGCTCCAAGAAGATTTTAAATAACAAACCAATACTCCAGTCCAATAACGATGGTCAGCTTTCAGCCTCTGATTCTGCTATTAAGTTCAATAGGTTCTTCTCTTCCATTGGGTCATCCCTTGCAAATGATATTCCATCTTCCAGTACTGATGTTAAGGACTATCTTACAGGTAACTATCCACAGTCTCTGTACCTAAAGCCTGCAAATTCCACTGACGTCAATGAGATAATCCTTTCCCTTAAAACCAAGTCTAGTGCCCTTGAGGAGATACCAACTTTAATTTACAAAAAAGCCTCCAGATCTTTAGCCCCTGCTATTGCATTGCTCTTCAACAAGTCACTTTAACTCCAAACCTTCCCAGATATTCTAAAAAAAAAAGCGACAGTAACGCCTGTCCACAAATGTGGTGATCTCACAGATGTTAACAACTACAGACCTATATCAATCCTGCCTAACTTGTCAAAAATTGTTGAAAAACTAATCTACAAGCAGCTTTACTCTTATCTAGCCAAACAATATACTTAGCTCTTGCCAATATGGCTTCAGACCCAAAAAAAGCACTAACGAAGCACTTATTAGCATGATTAATTTGATTCATGCAGCTCTTTATAAAAATGAGTTCCCTGTTGGGTTATTTGTGGACCTGCGTAAGGCTTTTGACACTGTCAGCCACCAAAACCTTCTTCTTAAATTACATCTTTATGGAGTCAGAGGACACTCCCTGCAATACCTCAAATCTTACCTTACTGACAGGCTCCAGTATGTTTCTGTGAATAATACAATTTCGCCCACCCTACCCATCAACATTGGTGTTCCCCAGGGCAGCATACTTGGCCCTCTCCTCTTTCTCATCTACATTAATGACCTTCCAAATGCCTCCCAACACCTCAAACCAATCCTATTTGCTGACGACACGACCTTCATTTACTCCAGTCCTGATCCCCTTGCTCTAAATGCCACAGTAAATACTGAGCTAAATAAAGTCCATCTGTGGCTAACTGCCAACAAACTCACCCTTAACATTGACAAAACTTTCTATATTCTGTTTGGCAATAAATCCTCTAATCAAATAAATCTCAAAATAAACAATACCCAAATTTGTAACAAATTAGATGGCAAATTCCTTGGCATTCTCATTGACCACAAGCTGAATTTCCAGGGACACATTCTAAATATATCAAAAAAAGTTTCAAAAACTGTGGGCATTCTTTCTAAGATCAGATATTATGTACCACGCCCTGCCCTGGTGACTCTCTATTACTCCCTTATCTATCCATTTCCCATTATGGTATTTGTGCTTGGGGCTCTACTACCCAAAATCACTTACGTCCTCTAATTACTCAACACAAAGCTGCTATTAGGACAATATCCAACTCTGGCCCCAGACATCACTCGGTACCCCTACTCAAATCTCTGAATATGTTAGACATTAAGTCACTGCACATTCACTCATGTGTATTATACATATACAAAACGCTAAATTGTAATGCCAATCCTGATCTCAAAAGCTTCATAGAAGGTTGTAACAGAACCCATGAGCACCACACCAGAAATAAATACAGTTTTGATATTCCTAGAGTACGACTTAATCAAACCAGAAATGCTCTACAAATCAAGGGGCCCAGGATGTGGAATGACCTTCCCAACCATGTTAAAGACAGTACCTCTCTCAACCAGTTTAAGTTAAAAACGAAGCTATACCTAATAAATTCCCTGTAACCTACCTTACCTCTCTATTGTCAACCCATGTATGTTTTTTGTTTTTTTTGTTTTACAAATCAACGCTGTTTTAATGTAATTTTCTGTAATAATTTGTAATTGTATTTGTGCTGTTTTTTCAACAATGTTCCCCCCTCTTTTACCTCTATTTTTATTTGTACTCAACGCATTTTTTTCTTTTTACCCATTAGTTTTAAGCTTTAGTCAGTAGTGTTTTTTCCTGCCAGAAACGCTTTGCGTAATAGTGGCTTTAGGCATTGTATGTACTAGCTCCTATCTATAAAGCCAACAAACTTTGTAAAATCTCTTTATGTATGTACCTTTGCCTAAATAAAAATTATTATTATTATTATATATATATATATATATATATATATATATATATATATATATATATATATATATATATATATATATATATATATATATATATATATGTCGTACCTAATAGCCAGAACGCACTTATCGGCCTACTATGCAAGGCCCGATTTGCCTAATAGGCCAAGTTTTCCTGAATTAATATATTTTCTCTAATTTTTTTCTTATGAAATGATAAATCTAACCATTTCATTATGTATGAGGTCAATTTTTTTTTATTGGAGTTTAAATTAACGTAGATATATGACCAAACCTAACCAACCCTACCTAACCTAACCTATCTTTATAAGTTAGGTTAGGTTAGGTAGCGGAAAAAGTTAGGTTAGGTTAGGTTAGGTAGTCGAAAAACAATTAATTCATGAAAACTTGGCTTATTAGGCAAATTGGGCCTTGCATAGTAGGCTGAGAAGTGAGTTCTGGCTACTAGGTACGACATATATATATATATATATATATATATATATATATATATATATATATATATATATATATATATATATATATATATATATATATATGTGTGTGTGTGTGTGTACATGTATGTATGAGGGTGTGTACATGTGTATACAACATTGATAATTTTGTAACTAGCGTCAAACATTGTTATTTGCTTAGCTAAACGAACTAGAGGGTTCAGTTCCTGAACCGATTATGTGCCTCTGTAATCCTTTACACCACCGCCCACGGGATGGGTATGGGGTGCATAATAAAGAAAGAAATTGAATTGAATTTGCTTCTCTGATACGAGAGCGCTTTGTTAACGAACAAAGTAATACAAACAGTGCGCTAAGCATTGTTAATGGAAGCGCTAATTATATGATGAAGTGTCATGTATTTATTCAGACGAGAACAGCAGCGAACACAAACCAGCACATATACGAACGGAAGGGTTTGTATGTACAAACTTCTCAGTGAAGTAGGAAATGTATATATGTTTCTCACTATGTGATGGAGTGCGAAAAGATACGTGAATTTAGAGACAATTCTATAACCAATGTTCCAGCGATGTGTCAATATTTCATTCAAAATGATCTGCTACCAGACATTTTAGCCAAATATCCCCAGTTTGCTAACTGTAGGTAGTAACTAAGTGATTGTAACCTATCCACCGCTGCCCACTGGATGGGGGGCGGTGTGCAGGACAAACATATCAATTGTGACACTAACTCTCCACATATGTCAGTTGCTTAATTTAGAACCTGTACTTGAGGTCGATCTCGAACCCATTGTTGATGTGACGACTTATATTGAATTTTGTAACTAGCTCATCAAGATTGTAACTTGCTTAGCTAAATGAATTGTGGGGTTCAGTCCCTGAGCCCATTATGTGCCTCTGTAACCCTTTCCACTACCGCCCACAAGATGGGTATGGGGTGCATAATAAATGAACTAAACTAACTTATCTCTCAGAATGTTTTGTAATATGTTTATTGTTTGTGATGTGTGTATATGTATGTATTAACACGATGTACTGAACGGGGTGAGAAAAGCTTGAGCTACCTCATCCCTTGGTATGTATTTTACCTCAATAAACTTATTTCAATTTCAATTCTCAGTGAACCAAGTTGTTACTAGTGCGGTGTACGAAACAGCAGTAGACGACGTGACCCGTCCCGGCGCCACACGACAACAACAACAACTGGCCGGCCGCCGCCCCAGGAGCAGCACCCAGCATCACCTGACCCCATAAACACACCAGCCAGCTCTACGGTGCGGCAAGTCTTCCTCTAACACACACCTCTGTTGTAGTCGCCGCTCCTCTACCTACAGCACACCGCAACACACACTTAAAGCTGTTATCATCCTCAACATAGAGGCGCCTCCCTACAGCTGTACTGGCACAGTCCCCGGGAGGACGAGCCCTTCACCTCACCGGGAGGACGAGCCCTTCACCTCACCGGGAGGACGAGCCCTTCACCTCACCCCAGGAGGACGAGCCCTTCACCTCACCGGGAGGACGAGCCCTTCACCTCACCCCAGGAGGACGAGCCCTTCACCTCACCCCAGGAGGACGAGCCCTTCACCTCACCGGGAGGACGAGCCCTTCACCCACACTGCCCCAACTCTCAAGAAGTCATGCCCTATGTGCTCGTGGGACGAACGCACCACTTTTATGGCCAGAGGTCAGTCTTCTAGTGCTTTAACCCTTATATTATCAGCCCGTGGTAATGGAACTGATTGCTTCCACCACCTCGCTCACCTTAATATAATAATTCACTTCAATAATTCCTTGCCTGAAACGCTATGCGTACTAGTGGCTTTAGGTATTGTATGTACTAGCTCTATCTATAAATCCAACATTATGTTTGTAACTAATCCTCTATGTATGTACTTTTACCTGAATAAACATTTGATTTGATTTGTCAGGGGACAGGTAGCCACTTTATACATACAGTAGACGTTAGGTTCAAATCGAGGCCCCCCCCCCCCCCAGGGTTGAACTACTGACCCCCCACAATACAACCCCACAACATCCTAACTCCTGGGTACCTATTTACTGCTAAGTGAATAGGGGTATTCGGTGGTAGGAAATGCTCCTAACAAATTGTGTTCTAGTTGCCCGGGATTCAAACCTAGAATTCTCGATTGTGATTCAAGAACGAACTCGCCTGTACTACTGGGATCATTTTACTTGAATTTACCTAACAGCCACCATCTCTCTAGTGACCTCGGCAAGGACAGGAATCCAGCAGCTTCTCAAAGGTCCCTCCATTTGTCCTGATGAATTTATCGAGCTAGATATTAAATTGCAGTAAAGTTTTGGCATTTATGGCTTTAGCAGGTAGGCAGTTCCAAGGGTTAATAATCCTGTGGGTGAAGACACAAACCCTGTTCTCAGTCCTACATGTGGCTTGTTGAGCTTGAAACCATTGCTCCTTGGTTGTATTACATCTTGCCACGGTTGCCGGAACAACCGTGGACATCTTCAAGAGAAAACTGGACTGTTTTCTAAGAGAAGTGCCGGACCAACCGAGCTGTGGTGGGTATGTGGGCCTGCGGGCCACTCCAAGCAACAGCCTGGTGGACCAAACTCTCACAAGTTTGGCCTGGCTTCGGGCCGGGCTTGCGGAGTAGAACTCCCAGAACCTCATCAAGCAGGTATCAAGCAGGTATCTGACCTGAAGAAATTGAAGTTTGTCAATGAGACATTGACAAAGACATACACACCCAGAGTATGAAGTTTCCTGGCGGTCCTTTTATTATTTCTTGTCCCTTCATACGTTCTCTTCTATTTGGATCTTATGCCGAATACTGTCTTCTTGTATCGTGTGGTGCTGGCGGAGCTGCCTTAGCTTGCACTCAGGGTGGATGTTACTTCTGCTCCATTCCGCATGCTGTCTTGTGTGTTGTTTCACCTCCAGCCTGCTCATGCGCTGCCTGAGCTGTCCTGCTCGTTGGACCGGGTGCTCTCTTTTTCTTTCTTCTCCTCGGCTCTTTTTGTGTTTGCATTTTACCTCTGAGGGTCAAGTTGGGGAGCTTTATGCTCTTCTCTGGCACAGGGATTTCTGCTCTTTTTGGTTCTGATGGTAGGTTTATTCTTTTGCAGCTGTCTCTTCCTTCTCTGGCAAAGACTGAGACTGCTGCTTTCTGGACGGGTCCTTGAGTTGTTGATATTTGGTTGGTTTGGCCGGAGGTGCATCATGTGTTGTGGCTCTTATCCATTACCTGCGCACCACGGCCTTAATGGCTGGGGACGCGCTTTGGGATGGCCTGGATTCTCTTCTTCCCTGGAACAGGGAAGAAGGAAAACTACTTGTTCCCTGGAACAGGGAAGAAAGGAAATCAGGTTCTGTTTTTGTTTTTTTAAACAGGTTCTTCGTCCCCGTTTTAATTTGAAAATTAAACCCTTGCTCATGTATCATTCCGAAAATCCAAGGATTTTCAAAAAATATAATGTGCAGAAAAGCCAAATGTATGTGATGTTGGAGGGCTAATAGTAAGGCATGGGTGACAGGGCAATATTTTACCGATTCGATGAATGAAGTGGTTTGCCCTTCCATCTAAAAATATCTGCAGGAGAAAAGTTTGCCACTCAAGGCTGTGCTTCTCCTCGACAATACTCGTGCTCATCCTCCAGGCTTTGAGGATGCTTTGTTGGATAAATTTAGTTTTGTTACAATAAAGTTTCTTCCCCCTAACACCACTTCTCCAATTCAGCCTATGGACCAGAAAATCATTTACAATTTTAAGGAACTTTATCAAAGGGCACTTTTCCGTAAATGTTTCAAAGTGACTGATTCCACAAACCTGACCCTCAAAGAGTTCTGGAAAAAAACATTTTAACATTTGTAGTGCTTTTAAACTCATTGACAAAACCTGGCAAGAAGTAACTCAAAGAACCATAATCTCTGGCTGGAGAAAATTGTGGCCAGTTCCAGAAAATGAGAAAATGAGTTCTAGAACGAGACTTTGAGGGGTTTGAGCCTGAACTTGAAGTGCCTACTGTTGAGGAAATTGTTTCTCTGGACCGCAAATTGGACTTGGAGTTGGATGGTGCTGATGTGGAGGAGTTGGTGGAGGAACAACGAAGAACTGACCACCGAAGAACTCCAAGCCCTTCACAAGGAGCAGCAACAAGAGGCAGCTGAGGAAATGTCTTCAGGGGAGGAGGAGACAGTACAGAATGTCCCTTCCTTAACAATTAAGAAGTGGTGTAGACTATTGGAAGAAATACAAATGTTTGTTGAAACGACTCGCCCAGGGCAAGCTGGAGTAGGCTGTTGCCTTAACGTCTTTAATGACACTGATGCCTCACTACAGACAAGTGTTACAATGTAGGGAAAAACAAGTCTCTATGGAAAGATTTTTAGTCAGAAAAACAAGCAGTGAATCACAACCGGGTCCTAGTGGTATGCAGGCAAAACATAGGGAAGAGAGTACCCCAGAGAAGTCATCACTGCCTAATGTTATAATGGAAGGGGCTCCCCTTCCAAACACTAGCACCTCTCCTCCTCCCTCCCTCCTCACCGTCTTCCTCACTTGTACATACTATACTACAGTACTAAATATTTGGATGAATTAGGTGTGAAATTTATTTTGAAGTAAATATTTTTGAGTGTGGAACGGATTAGTTAAATTTACATTATTTCTTATGGGAAAATTTGTTTTGGGTTGCAAACCGTCTTTGGGTACGGATTAAATTTGTAAGCTGAGGTACCACTGTATAAACATTTTATTATTGGTGCACACTCACAGGAAATGCTTGGCCGACCTTGGGGTATGTGGCAGGTCACTCGCTGGCGCAGCTGCTGTTGTTGTTTTAGATTTAGCTACTCGGAACGAAATGTCCATGTAGCACGGGCTATGGTGAGCCCATAAGCTGGCGCAGCGACAGTGTTAATTAATCTATGTTTTTCAAGATGAAGACTGTACACCTCGCTCACAACCTCTAGGGTAGTTAAAGGAAAAACAGATATTTACTTATTTGCTTACTCCTTCACTCTGTTCTACTCCAGTTATCTTCTATAAGTGTATTTTCAATCTTACTCTAAACTTTATATTTACTCTTCTCTAATTCTTTACTTCTTTTCCAAATGTCAAAATTATCTTCATCAAATAAGAAGATAATATTACTCGTAAATGGTACTGTATTACTGAACTGAATATGTTTTTTGAGGATTTAATACAATAATGATGTCAACAAGCACAAACATCAAATATCTATAAAAAAATATGTTTAAATTTGGGATCTTGGATAAAAGTAACATTAATTCCATTTAGTAATGATGTTTTCTTTTCATCTTGGTTTGCACAAGTGGAGCTTTGTGAGGCTGTCTTTGTACAATATTGTAAAATGTTACAGATTATGGGAGATTGTTGGTCGTCTGAAGGACTTGGGCGCAGGGAGGATGGTAGTGAGGAGTCGTTTTGAGAGGTACCCTGAGCCAACCTTCTACCGTATTGTTAGTGCTCAACCAGATATGGACACTGGCCGACCTCATATGGATGAAGTATGTATTGCACTGTGTTGTCTTCACTGGGCATTTGGTATTCTAGTTTTTATCTACAATTTAATGTATTCTGTGCATATTTTACATGCTTATTCTATAAAATCTATCTATATATCTATGAAAGACAGCGTCTGTCTGTCTGAGATTACAGGCCAGACGCTATGGGCTAACCTCATTGTAAATGTAAAGTTAATGTCCCAGTAAAGTCATTGTAAATGACTTTACTGGGAGTCAGATTGTTTTGACTCGGATTGTTAAATTGACCATAATTATAGGGAATTTATCTTTTGATATACAGTGGCACCTCGACTTACGAGAATTTCGAGTTACGATGTAAATTTCATCGAAAAATGCGACTCGACATACGATGGTGTCGTTGATTAACGATTTTTGTTGGTTCACGTTCAGGTCAACCAAGCGCGTGGTTCCCGGTCACGCGGCTGACCTGCCTCAGTTTACTTCAGCTACCTGCTTAGTGACGATCGCGCCTGTAAGAAATTCCGCTTATGTGGTGATTTTCTGTGGGGAGCCCCTACGGCTCCCTGGAGCTTATCAGACTAATGTATGTTATGTTAGACCGGGACATTAGCTATGGAGTTCAGACCTACCAGGGACCAGCGCCAGAACCTGGCCCCTTCAGAGAGGTTTCAGGGAGCAATGGCCTTGGAAAACCCCATTATGTTTCGGGGTTTTCCTTGTCTGCCATCGACCGGGGTCAGGCACCCAAAAAGGTAGGCATAACAAAACACACCCCACATGGTAAAATACTACAACAAAAAACCGAACAGAGAGGTAGAAACTCCCTACAATCCCAAGGAAACAATCAAACAATCAATTTACTTCCGCACTGGTCGTCCACGCAGCCCTCCCCTCCCTGGGAGGGGGAGGGGGGCCCCGGACCTCACCGCGCCAGCTGCCTTCAGTTCGTAAGCTAGTGTCAACCGGGATAGACGCTTCTCTGGCCTCAAATTCCTGGGCGGTGTTTGCCTTGTGTGGCATTCTCTGCTATCTTTGTGTGGTGTGTGGTGGCCAGGAGTACCTCATCAGTGCTGGGGCTGCATGCGCTTAGGGGCTTCCTTCCCTAGGTGCCCTGTGAGTACTGCCCCTGCGTGTCAAGCTTATCTTCCCTGGGGCGTTCGGAAACCGCTCTCGTAGGGGTTCTTGCTGCTCGGCTTTTGCCTCGCCCTTGGGGCCAGCTGGGGCTTGGGGTCCTTGTTTGGCCTTGGGTAGGGAGTGGTGTTGTGCTGGTTAGGGCGTCAAGGTGTTGCACGTCCTGCCACCTAAGCGTCGACCAGTTCCTGTTGCCTCTGGAGACGGTGTACTTTTACGGGGTTTTTCTTTTTTGTTTTTGTTTGCCTGGTGGAGGTTCTGCCTCGTGGGTCTATAGTTCCCCTGATGTTGTTTTGGTGGCCCTCTGTTAGGCCCCCTTGCTTGTACACGTCCCAGGGGATTTTCAGTGTTATCATCTACCCTTGTTTGGGTTTCTTAACCGGTTAGCAACACCTTGCCCGGGCTTCCCATAGTTGTTACCCTACGGGCCCTGGAAACCCCTGTCGGGGCTCGGGTCCCATGGATGCATCTCCTAAGTTCCAGCCTGCCTTGTGTGGGTTTGAAGGTTGCAGTGTGCCCTTGTCTCAGGGTGACAGTCACCTGTTTTGCCTCCGTCATGCTGCCTATTGGGTCAACGACACCTTTGACCCGGAGTCTTGCGAGTCATGTTCTCTGCTTGTGCTCCAGTTTTACTCTGAGGATGTTCCTGTTAGGGTACAGGCAGCATCAGTGTTGTATGTTAGGTTTAGGTTATTGCAACGCTCTAGGTTGGTTCCCACCCGGATGCCCCGAGGCTGCCCCGTTTTGGTTTTAGGGACCCTGACCTGGGGGCATTAGTCGCTTTGGCTCCAGCCGCGCCTCCTGGTCCTTTCCCTGTGGTTCTTCCTGCAGCTCCCCCCCCCCCCCCCCCTTGTGTCTGGTTCCAAAACGTCTGAGGGTTTCGGCCTCGGCACAGGGTTTAGTTGGTAATGAGACTCGGGCTGCCACGGGGGCTGCCCCATCCGGGTCGGGGACAGAGGCATTTGAGCCCATTCCTCCTGCCGAGGCTTCTGGGTCCCACCAGCAGACCCCCTTCTTGTCTGCCTTTCCCTTGGACTCTGCCTTTTCTTCAGGGGTAGAGGGTTTGGAGGACAGCTCTGCCCTGGGTCCCGACGTGGGGGATCCTGGGGCTGGGGAGGAGTCAACCTGGGGCCTTGGGCCCTCTGTGACCCTGCTTGGGTGCTTTTGCCTTCCTCGCAGGGTTTATTGTTGCAGGGGGAGGGATTTTCTTACCCCCCTTTGCTGTATGAGTATGATTTGGGTTCGGCTCCTCCCCGGGTTCGGTTCCGGGCACCTTTGGGTACCTCGGATCCATCTTTCCAGAGGTTTTCTACTTCCCGTATCTCCGCGAAAGTGGCTCGGGAAGCTCTTGCTGCATACCTATTGCGAAACTCGGGTTATGCCTCTGCAATGGATCCGTTCGCGTTTGAGTTCGGTTCTTCTTCCCGTTTTTGGGTGCGTTTGGAGGTTCCGGAGTCTTCCTGGCTGGCAGACTGCCCTTTCTTTTCGTTGGGGACGTGGCATGGGTTCTGTCGGACCTGCACACTTGATTGGCGGGAAACTGCTACTTTTATGCAGGTTTACCTGGGGGGGCGAGTTTGAGTATTTTATTGCGTGCTTGTTCACTCCCGTGCTTTCTCAGGGATGTTGGCCTTTTCCAGCTTCACGTGCAAGTTCCTCAGCTTTTGGCTTCGTTGGTTGTGCTCGCCCTCTTTTTGGAATCCGCTTGGGCCCTGGCTCTTAGGTTTTCGTCTCCATTTTGTCCGTTGCTGTTTGCAGAGACTGTGGTCACTCATTTTCTGCACGCAGCTCTGTCCATTTGTCATCCTATGGCGGACGTGTTGATTCTTCGAAGCGGTTGTTCTCGGCAGTTTCGGAGGGATTGTGCCAGGGTTCCGAGTTCCGCTGGTCGAGGTGGACCATTGGTGCCAGTTTCTGAGCCGTTGTTCCCTTCGGGGCCAGTGTCGTCTGGTCAGCGCGGTGATCGCCCTGTTCACCGGTTGGGTTCTCGTAAGGGACGTTGGCCCTTTCGCGGTTCGTCCCGTTGACGGGGCGATGGGGCGGAGGCTCACTCTGTTTGCTCACGCTTGGTCCCACGATTTGTGGGCCTTTTCGGTTGTGTCATCCGGCCTGCGGTGGCGTTGGGTGACTCGTCCTCCTTTGGGGGGTTCAGGGCTAACAGGCCATGTTTCTTCTTCTGCACTTCGTCAAGTCGTCTTGGAGTGGGTGCGCTTGGGCGTGGTCGAAATGACTACGTCCCTCAG
Organism: Procambarus clarkii; assembly: GCF_040958095.1. Classification (NCBI taxonomy): domain Eukaryota; kingdom Metazoa; phylum Arthropoda; class Malacostraca; order Decapoda; family Cambaridae; genus Procambarus; species Procambarus clarkii. The sequence goes on from NC_091224.1 coordinate 26,355,334, forward strand.
GTGGGTTTCCCGTGGGTTTCCAGTACCGAAACGGGACTGTGCGGATCTGAGGTTCATTCTGGACTTGTCCCGTCTGAATCCCTGGATTCCTTGCCCCTCCTTTCGGATGACTACTCTGTCTTAGGTCCGGCTTCTGTTGGAGCCGGGTGCCTGGATGGTGTCTCTGGACCTCAAGAACGCCTATTGGCACGTTCCTATTCATCTGGGGTTCAGGGACTGGTTAGGTTTCATGGTGGGCATCAGGCTTACCGTTTTCGATGCCTACCTTTTGGCTTGAATCTGGCACCTCGCGTTTTCACGCGTCTGACTCGGGTTGTGGTGACCCGTCTGCGTCTTCTAGGGATTCGGGGTTTGGCCTACCTCAACGACTGGCTGGTGTGGGCTCCCAGTCGGTCAGTTTGTCTGCTTGCCAGGAATATGGTTCTTTCCCAGCTTGCCAAGTTCGGGTTCCTGGTAAACCGGAGGAAGTACCATCTGGTTCCGTGCCAGGTTCGGACCTGGCTGGGTCTTGTTTGGGATTCTCGGAGCACTTCCTTGTCTCTCCCTCCAGAGGCGTTGTTGCGGCTGTGGGGCCGCCGTCAGCTGTTTCTGAGGGGGTCCCGGGTCAATCGGCGGTTCATCGAGCAGTTGTGCGGGAGTCTGAACTTCGCCGTGCTAGTCTACCCGCCTGGTCGGGTTTGGCTTCGGTATCTGTTTTGGTTCCTTCGGGGATGTCCCTTCCGCCTCTCTCGCGATCGTTGGGTTCGTCCTCCGGGGGCCTTGTGTCGGTTGCTGCGTCACCAGCTTCCTCTTCGGGGTTTTCGGGGTTTCGGTGCCTTGGGGTCTTTCCGAGCCCTCACTCGATGTGTTCGCAGACGCGTTGTCTCTCGGCTGGGGCTTTGTGACCAGTGCTCACCAGGCAGGCCAGGGACGGTGAGGTCCGTCCTTCCGTTGGGCTCACAGCATGGTTCGGGAGTTCGCGGCAGTCTGGTTCGCGCTTCGAAGGGTTCGGGTCGCTCGATGATCGACCATTCGCCTTCATTCGGACTGTTCTCCAGTGGTTCATTGCCTGAACCGCGGGGGTTCTCTCCGGTTCTTGGCTCTTTGGAGTTGGTCTCTTAGAGTGGTTCGTCTGCTGTATTCTCGGGGTTTGGCTCTCCGTGCGGTTTATGTCTGAGTGTCCAACGTTCTGGCGGACGGTCTGTCACGCTTCCATCCTCTGTCCACGGAGTGGACGGTCGACGACGACTCGTTTTGTTGGGTCTGCCAGACGTATGATCTCCCAGATGTGGACCTCTTCACGTCAGCATGGTCTCGGCGTCTCCCAATCTATGTGACGCCCTTCCCTGACTGCAAGGCGTTCGCGGTGGATGCCTTTCGGCAGGACTGAGCGAGGTGGGGTTACCTGTACCACTTCCCCCCCAGTCCAGCTGTTGCTTCGGGTTCTGGTTCGGTTGGAGACATTCCCAGGGAGAGTAGTCCTTGTGGCCCCTTGGTGGCTGGCCCAGCCTTGGTTTCCGATGCTATTGGCTCGGTGCCCGAACCCGGAATGTTTCCCGCGGCTCCGCCTCTTTCAGGAGGTCGGCCCGGTCCAGTACAGGGCTGGTTCGAACTTCTCCTCTGCTCTTCGCGTCTGGTCTTTTTGACACGGGTGTATCACCATTTCCATAGTGATCAGGTGGCTTCGTTGATGGTGTCCCACCTGAGAGCTTCGTCTCGGCGACAGTATGAAGTTTCCTGGCGTTCTTTTCGCCATTTTCTGGCTCTTCGTAGGTTGTCTTTTCTTTCGAACCGGGTTGTTTTGTCCTTTCTTGGCTTTTTCAGGACCGTCATTTGATGCCTAATACTGTCGCCTCGTATCGTGCGGCGCTGGCGGAGCCGCTCAAGCTAGCGTTCGGGGTGGACGTCACATCCGCCCCGTTTCATAAGCTTTCCCGTGCTATGTTTCACCTCCGGCCTGCTTATGTGCCTCCTGAGCTGTCCTGGTCCTTGGACAGGGTGCTCTCATATCTTTCCCATGACAGTTGCTTAATTCCTATTTACTGCTGGAGGAACAGAGCCATCAGGTGAAAGGAAACATGCTCAAGCAAATAGGTCTTCTGCAGTTTCCTTTATTATTATATTTTTAGATTCATACCTTTTGTATTTTCAGCTTTAAACTGCATCTGTCAATCATTTATCATTTATATATTTTGAAAGCCTACCTAGATCATCTTGAAGTGATTTTAAGTCATCTGAATTTATTTCCCATCCCATTTTTATATAGACAGCAATTTTTCAAATGCTGCTCTTCAGTCCTGTGACTGAATCATTGATATACTGCAAACAAACAGGTTCCATGACAGATCCCTGGCACACTCTACTACAACAATTTTCCACATTAATTTAACCTTCTGTATGCTAACCCCAAGGAGGCGTAAAAGGCGAAAAGCCGAGGAGCCATTCCCAGGGTTACCATCAGAGTAGAAACGATAACTTCTTCAGACCAGAGGCTAGTTGCAGTCATTCTCCGCTATGAGTATTTTGTTTACCATCAGTGAAGGTTCTGTCCCCAGTAAGCAAAGGTCCAATGCAGTACTAGAGGTAGTTTTGATACAGTATCAATTTTGTGTAAGGTAGTTGGGTTTCTTTAATTTTTACTAATAATTAATTAGATGAGTTATTTATTCTTATTAAAATGTTATTGAATATTATTATCCCATTTGCTTACAGGATAACATGAGAGGGAAAATATTGGTGGAGAAAGTATTCCGTGGAAAGTATTGTGGAGTGGTGGACATTTCCAAAGCCGCATATAAGACAGACTTCCGCTTGATACATAAACATGACGAAGCCAAGTATTTGCAGGCACAGGAAAAAGTTACTCATGCTGAGCAAAAAATTTTACCTAATACCTTGGAAATGCCACCTCTTCTTAAGGTTAGTAAGACATGGCAGTCAAAGCTCGAGGTACAAATTGTAAAATCACTTGTAAATATAAGCAGTGATTGATCTTAATAGATTTTAATTACATTTTTCTTGTTCCCATTACCTTCATTATCAGTATTATCACTATTCAGCTTTTAAATAAGGAGGAGTTACAAATAGGATGTAAATGTTGAGTCAAACCATATGACAGCAGGGAATGATCAGTGTCTCGTGATGTTGAACATAAACACTGCATGGAAAATAAATAAGTAAGTAAATATACAGTATATATATATATATTATATTATATATGTGTGAGAAAGCTGCATGAACGCACAAGCCATATATCACTAAGAACTCTTTGACCCAGCCAGGATTCGAACCCATGCCGTCCAGGATCACTTATAAACGTACACAGTACCAGGACCACCGCACTAATGATCGTCTATATATATTTATATTATATATATATATATATATATATATATATATATATATATATATATATATATATATATATATATATATATATATATATATATATATATATATATATATATATATATATATATATATTATATAATGCAATTGATATATATTGTAGTTAGAAAAAACATTGTATTCAGTATAAAATGTATTTGTATGTTAATATTTTGGAGGGTGGGGAACGGATTAATTCAAATCCCTTTATTTCTTATGGGAAAAATTGCTTCGACTTACAATATTTCGACTTACGATCCGTCTCTGGGAACGGATTAGCATCGTAAGTCGAGGCCCCATTGTACTACTAACTTTTTTTTTCACACCACACACACATTCTTATCCCAAGTTCTTTCCCAAGAGGCAGACAAGAGGAGCTCCAGGATATTTCAACAATCCTAAGTATTGTAGTACAGGATGATGATAGTGAGTGGTGTCCCAGAGAACATAAAGGTATAGTGCTTTTGAAAAATAGGTTAGATAACAGGAATGTGCTCAGGGAAGTGAAAAATTGGATGAGAAAAAGTTGCCCTAGTGTTTCCAGTGCAGAGAAGAACATTCAAGATGGCCGCCGGCAAGAGGAAATACTAAACAGAGCTTGATTTTGCTGGATTCAATGAAGAAAGCATTGATATAACCAGTCTATACAACAAGTTGGTAAAATTAGATACTACAGTGAACTCTCATGTAGAAATAATTAGTAAATTGCAAGAAAGTAATGACCATTTAAGGGGGCGTTATTCACAAAATATGCAAAAAATGAAAACTCGTTCAATTTCAATCCAACTTTTTTGACAAGTTGTATATGAAAAGGGTTTCATTTGGTCCAAGTCTCAGCATCGTAGCATAAATAGGAAGGGTGAAAAAAAATATTGAATTATGTGTCAAAAATGGTCAAAAAAGATTATCAAACAAAAATGTCAACTGAAATCATGTCTATGACTCTCAGCTATCACAATAGCATATATTAAAAACAAATTATAATTAGTTTTATTAACAAAAAATTTAGTTAAAAAAAAAAAGTTAAATTTTACTCTTTTTTTTTTTTTTTTTTTTTTAATTTTATCTCTCTCTTTTGTTTATAGGGCGATTTGCATGAAACTTATACACCTGACTGCACGTATGCCTATCTGTAAGGGTGCCAATGTTGGAGGAAATTGGTTGATGACAACTTCAGCCACAGAGGGCAACACCTTAGACTTTATTTTTTACTTACTTGAAAGTTTATGTTACTTGAAAATGACTATCTCTTTCATTTTTTATGCAATTTACATGAAACTTACACATTATATATAAATTTTATGTCTCTAAAATCGTTAGCAAGCATTTTTATCTTGAGTTCTTTATTGACTTTATAATAGCAATAAACATGATATATTTGCATAATTTTGTGGGGGAACTTAGACTATTTGTATTAGGAAAACTAAAGACGTTTTGGAAAATCTTTTGCAAGGGATCCTTTATTATATGTTAATGTGTCAGAAAAGTGTCATAGAATGATTATATCTGAAAGGTGTGGTTGCAAATTTACACTTGAAAATGTGTAAAATTCGTTGAAAAAAAATAAAAAAAATTAAAAATCTCCCTTACTATTTAGGCTACAGTACTGAAACTTGGAACAATTGTAGCCCTTTTCATATACAACTAGTCAAAAATAATGGTTGACACTAAACAACAACTTTATGATACCCGAATAACGCCCCCTTAAATAGCAAAGTTGTATGTCTTGAGGGTTTAGTGAAAGACTTGTGCAAGGATAAGAATTAATTGGAAATAAATTGCAAAGCCATGGAAGAAGAAAATAAACTCTTAAAAATAGCTTTGGAAGAAGTTAAAGTAAATTTAAACATAAATGACTACAATAGGTTAGGTAAGGAAATTCAACAGGAGAAACAGCTTTTGTCAGCACAGATGGAGGAAGTTACACAGGGAATAGAACAGTGCAAGAAAGATATGCAACTCACCTATGCACAAGTGGCCAAGGAGAAGGAAAAAATTGAAGCAGCAGTAAAGGAAGTCAAACACTGCAGCAAACAAGATAAAACAAACATTAGGCTGGAAGTGAGAAAAGAATTGGCATCTAACCCAAAGGTGGTGCAAAACACAGTTGATCGGAGTAAGTCCCTGATAATTTTTGGCTGCAAAGAAAAGGAGATAACATCTAGGTCAGAAGAGCTGTAGAAGAAGCAAAAGTAGTAGATAAAATTGTTAGCCTCATGGAAGGTCTTACAACCATAGAGAATGTGTGCGACTACAGGAGAATAGGCAGATATGTAAAAGGGAAAGATCGACCTTTGAGAATCACCCTAAAAGGTGCCAAACAGATGGAAGAAGTACTAAGGAATGCTAGAAAATTACAAAGTGATGAGGATGGGAAAGTGTGGTCGTTAAGATGAGATCTTTCAAAAGAAGACGGGGAGAAGCTGAAACTGAACCTCACCGAGGCAAAACGTTTAAATGAGAGCAGGAATGAAGAAGAAATCAATTCTTTTTTCTACAAAGTGATAGGGGTAGGCAGACCAGTAAAGTGGTACATAAAGGCAAACCAACAAAATCATTAGAGAGAGGGGGAGTGAAAAATAAGAAGAGGGAGAACAAGTTCCTGAAGATTGCATACACCAACATAGATGGAATAAGATCGAAGATACTGGAGTTAAGTGATGTAATACAGCTGCAGACACCAGACATTGTTGCACTCACGGAGACAAAACTTGAAGATGTTATTCACGTAGCCCCTTGGTCATATTCCCAAGGGGCTACTCAATTTGGAGACGGGACAGAAAAATTAGGAAAGAATCATTGAATGTAATGAAACTCCAATTACTGGGTGAGCCCCAGAGGCTCCCTGACACCCTCCCTCCCCAGGGCATTGGGGTGGGAGGGTGTCATAATCATACAAACTGAGGGTGGAGCGAGCTGGCTCATCCGGTTTGCCTTCCGCCTCCTCCCCTCCTCTTTTCAAATGAGTGGGGGAGGTATGAGTATGGTATGGGGGAGGTATGAGTATGGTATGGGGGAGGTATGAGTATGGTGTGGGGGAGGTATGAGTATGGTATGGGGGAGGTATGAGTATGGTATGGGGGAGGTATGGCAAAATAGTTTGTGCTAGTTTCACTAAATTTTTGTGGTTTTTCATTTTTGGTGGAGTTCTTTTGACAAATTTTGAGGTCTTGTTCTAACCATGCAGTAGTTTTTTTGTTTTTTTTTGTTTTTGCTGACTTTTATGGGAAACATAATTAACTTTACATTTAAAGTATTCCTAGTGCCACCACTCCTTGTGCCTCTCTGAGGGGGCCAAGCTCTGGCTTGTCATTCCAGATATGCTAATAAGAACTCCGCGAGTGACAGCACCTAGTAGTACGACACTGAACCAGTGTAATAGCTTCAGGTCAGTTTCACCCAGAAATTGGTGTTTAATTACATTCATTGGTAGTTTTATGTGTCTCCTTAACCAGCAAAGATAGAGAGGTAATATTTGATACAGAGGACACTTTAGACAAGGACTAATGTCTAAGTAGTTTTAATTGTTATATAAGGAACATATGAACTGTACATTGTCACACCATATATAACTGCAAACTTTTCAACTTTCAGATTGTAGCAGAAAGGGAAGGCCATGCATCTAATGTCCTCCAACTTCGGTTGAGTAATAATGGCAGAGCTCGCCTTGCTCAAGATGGAGAGGAACCCACTGTTAAGTTATCACTTGGGTTAGGGACACCACTTAGCCCACAGCTGTATGAAGGCGTGTTATAAGAATTTGTTTCCGGACCGAAATATTATCTAAGGCTGAACAGTAATTTAGTTGCATTTGAAGTAACTTGTACAGCAAATACCTTATTTTCATTTTTTGTTTCAGTATATATTATTATAACTCGATGAGTCATGTGTCGCAATGGCCTACATTGTCAGCTCACAACCCAGTGTCCAAGATTAAATTCCTGCCGTTGCACAGAGATAGTTGAGAACGTTTCCTTTTACCTGATGTCTCTGTTGATGTAACAATAAATAGGTACCTCGGAGCTAAGCAAGAGTTGTGGGTTGTATCCTGGGAAAGGTCAATAGTTGGCTTAAGAGGACACTGATAAGCCTACCACACTTCCAGTCCCTGACAGCAGGAAACAGTTATACTGTATATACTACACCTGGAATTCTTAGCTAATTATTTATTGAAATTTTTTATTGTTATGACTATAATTTATAATTCTTTGGAAGTTACTTTAAAGTTTGTTTTCACTTGATGTCATTGTAAAATATTAAGTCATAAATTATATTGTGGCAGAAGTAATTCTCTTAATCCCAAAGGTGAGGGATATTGATAAGTAATTTCCTAATGTTGCTATTATGAAAGTACTGTAATTTGAGATTATGCTGCTCTCGTACCAAGGTCACAAAGATGATCTTCCCTGTGAATCCATAAGCAGCTTGCATCTAACAAATTATCTGTTGTGAAAAATAAGGCTTTAAGTATACAATCAACTACCGGCCTTATCAGTTCAACTTTCTGTGGCAGTGTCAGACTGCCCTGCTGGCCCATTAATGGGCTGGTGTCAAGCTGCCCTGCTGGCCCATTAATGGGGTGTTGTCAAGCTGCCCTGCTGGCCCATTAATGGGCTGGTGTCAAGCTGCCCTGCTGGCCCATTAATGGGCTGGTGTCAAGCTGACCTGCTGGCCCATTAATGGGCTGGTGTCAAGCTGACCTGCTGGCCCATTAATGGGCTGGTGTCACACTGACCTGCTGGCCCATTAATGGGGTGTTGTCAAGCTGCCCTGCTGTCCCATTAATGGGCTGGTGTCAAGCTGCCCTGCTGGCCCATTAATGGGCTGGTGTCAAGCTGCCCTGCTGACCCATTAATGGGCTGGTGTCAAGCTGACCTGCTGGCCCATTAATGGGCTGGTGTCAAGCTGACCCTGTTGGCCCATTAATGGGGTGTTGTCAAGCTGCCCTGCTGGCCCATTAATGAGGTGTTGTCAAGCTGCCCTGCTGGCCCATTAATGGGCTGGTGTCACACTGACCCTGCTGGCCCATTAATGGGCTGGTGTCAAGCTGCCCTGCTGGCCCATTAATGGGGTGTTGTCAAGCTGCCCTGCTGGCCCATTAATGGGGGTGCTGTCAAGCTGCCCTGCTGGCCCATTAATGGGGTGTTGTCAAGCTGCCCTGCTGGCCCATTAATAGGGTGTTGTCAAGCTGCCCTTCTGGCCCATTAATGGGGTGTTGTCAAGCTGACCTGCTGGCCCATTAGTGGGGTGTTGTCAAGCTGCCCTGCTGGCCCATTAATGGGGTGTTGTCAACCTAACCCTGCTGGCCCATTAATGGGGTGTTGTCAACCTAACCCTGCTGGCCCATTAAGGCAATGTCATGTTGTCCCTGCAGGGTGGGGAGAGGGAGGTGTCAAGCTGCCCCTCTCCCCGTGCTGGCATATTAATGGGGCAATGTCAAGCCACTCCTGCTGGGTCATTAATGGGGCAATGTCTAGCCACCCCTGCTGGGTCATTAATGGGGAGGTGTCAAGCTGGGCTGGGGAGGCCAATACTGGTAATTTGGTACCTGGTTGCTACTAGTAACCAAAGAAGGAAGGAACATTATGAGGAACACTTGCCACAGAGTGGAGTCGGAAGCGGGCTACAGAGTGGAGTGAAAAGTAAGTACAGTACAGTAAGTAAATTATCAAAAGAAGGCACCAAGCCGGGGATACTAAGTAGCACCATCAAAGTTGCAGGAGATTCAAAAGGTGCTAAATATCACTAAGGATGCAAATACGAGTACAAAATCATGTTAGTCGAGCAATATCGAAGGCATCAGATTCACTGAGGAAATTGCAACTAAATTGCAAAAGTATAAAATGTGTTGAGAACAAATAAAAATAAAAAAGGGGGGAACAAGGCAGAAACAGCAGCACAAATGCAATTAGGTCGACAAACAGCGTTTAAAAAAAACAGACATGGGTTGACAATATAGGGGTAAGGTAGGTTACAGGGAATTTATTAGGTAGTGCTTAGTTTTTATCTTAAACTGGTTGAGAGAGGTACAGTCTTTAACATGATTGGGAAGGTCATTCCACATTCTGGGTCCCTTGATTTGTAGAGCATTTATAGTTTGATTAAGTCATACTCTTGGAATATCAAAACGGTATTTGTTTCTGGTGTGATGCTCATGGGTTCAGTTACAGCCTTCAATGAAGCTTTTGAGGTCAGGATTGGCATTACAGTTCAGCATTTTATATATGTATAATACACATGAGAGGATGTGCAGTGACTTAATATCTAACATATTCAGAGATTTGAGTAGGGGTACCGAGTGATGTCTGGGGCCAGAGTTGGATATTGTCCTAATAGCAGCTTTGTGTTGAGTAATTAGAGGACGTAAATGATTTTGGGTAGTGGAACCCCAAGCACAAATACCATAGTTGAGATATGGATAGATGAGGGAGTAATAGAGAGTCACCAGGGCAGGGCAGGGTACATAATATCTGATCTTAGAAAGAATGCTAACAGTTTTTGAAACTTTTTTTTATATATTTAGAATGTGTCCCTGGAAATTCAGCTTGTGGTCAATGAGAACGCCAAGGAATTTGCTATCTAATTTGTTACAAATTTGGGTATTGTTTATTTTGAGATTTATTTGATTAGAGGATTTATTGCCAAACAGAATATAGAAAGTTTTGTCAGTGTTAAGGGTGAGTTTGTTGGCAGTTAGCCAAAGATGGACTTTATTTAGCTCAGTATTCACTGTGACATTTAGAGCAAGGGGTCAGACTGGAATAAATGAAGGTTGTGTCGTCAGCAAACAGAATTGGTTTGAGGTGTTGGGAGGCATTTGGAAGGTCATTAATGTAGATGAGAAAGAGGAGAGGGCCAAGTATGCTGCCCTGAGGAACACCAATGTTGATGGGTAATTGAAATTGAAATAAGTTTATTGAGGTAAAATACACACAAAGGGATGAGGTAGCTCAAGCTATTCTCACCACATTCAGTACAACGTGTTAATACATACCTAGACACACATCACAAATAAACATATTATCAAACATTCTGAGAGATAAACATACATTTCCTCTTTCACAAGTAGTATGTTATCAGACGTACACACAAATACTTTTATGACCTAGGTATACTGTATAGACAATTTGCAAGAGACATGCAGATAATTCAACAAAATATTACAGTCTTGGTGCAAAATTCTTATATCTCACAAGAATATCATCAACCTTTCCGTTGTGACACATCCAGGCTATTTTATTTTTTATTTTTTATTTTTTTTTTTTTGAGATATATACAAGAGTTGTTACATTCTTGTACAGCCACTAGTACGCGTAGCGTTTCGGGCAGGTCCCTGGAATACGATCCCCTGCCGCGAAGAATCGTTTTTTTCATCCAAGTACACATTTTACTGTTGCGTTAAACAGAGGATACAGTTAAGGAATTGCGCCCAGTAAATCCTCCCCGGCCAGGATACGAACCCATGGCATAGCGCTCGCGGAACGCCAGGCGAGTGTCTTACCACTACACCACGGAGACTTCAGGAACTGTCCTTATCTCAGTGTTTCTATATACATTAATCAACGGACAATCAAGAACATAATGGGCCAGGGTGTGAGACCTTAACATACCACATAGTTTACACCTCGTGTCATTATCATGAACATCTATCCCATATTCCCAGTAATATTTGTACCCAAGCCTGAGCCGCATGTACACAGAGTCACTCCAAGCATTTCTCCTTTTACCATAAGTGAAATGGGTGTTTTGACTCGCATACATGTAGTGTTGCATGGTTTGACTTCTCTCATACATTATCTCTCTCCTCTCCACTCCTGCCTGTGCCTGAATATTTCTGATTTTGCTTCTTATTTGTCTCATTGTGAATTCACATTCAATGTCAACTTGTGGTTTTGATGTGGCACGTTTGGCCAAGTCATCCGCCACCTCGTTGAGCAGTTGGGTGTAGGGTGGGAGAAATTGAATTATTCACAGAAACATACTGGAGCCTGTCAGTAAGGTAGGATTTGAGGTATTGCAGGGAGTGTCCTCCGACTCCATAATGATGTAATTTAAGAAGGTTTTGGTGGTTGACAGTGTCAAATAGTGGCTTTATAGGATTGTAATTACCATGCTATGTATTCTCACAAACCCAATGTACCTTCTTGTATATAAATAAATAAATAATCCGTGTCAATACCGAAGTAACATCCGGAAGTTACACAGCGGATAATATTTATGCATTCTTTTTGCTGTACTTTCTAAATGCTTTGTTTTACTACAACTAGACCACCCTGACAGTCTTGTAGAGACATGATAGTTTGTGTGGTTCAGTCATCATAAGTCGTCAAGAATGGAGCGTCGTCAATTTGGTTCAGCGAGTTCAGTTTAGTTAATATATTATGTATTACCCCATTGGATATGGGGTGCATACCCCATACCCCATTGATGGGTATGGGGTATGCACCCCATACCCATCCTGTAGGCGGTAGTGGAAAGTTACAAAGGCACATAATGGGCTCAGGAACAACCCCAAAATACATTTACCTGCAGGCTTTTAACACACTAGTGGCCTCGTTAAGGACAGGAAGCCGGCGCCTTGTAAAAGTTCCCCTCGTTTGTTCTGATGATTTTTTCAAGCTGGATTTTAAAGTTCAACAGTTTAGGTATTTACAGCTTCGGCGGGTATGTAGTTCCATGGGTTAATAACCCTGTGGGTGAGAAGCGCATCTGTTACGGACTCATTACCGCCGTCTGAATATGGCCTGGTAATAGCACCATCTATGAGTCTGTACTCTCCGTATTGGACGCTCCGTACAGCGCCATCTATGGGTGGTGGCGTGACTGTGGCAAATGGCTCAAGGTTCCTGCCGTGGTCAGACAGAGGTCATTGTGGATGACCTCTGTTGAGGTGGCGGCTCAAGATCAGCGCCATCTGTTGTGCTACAGAGCACAATGTAAATTCTCCAGTGAGTGAGTGTCACTTCCTGGTTTCACCAGTACCTTCCATTAAACAGATGACGTGTGTGTGTCCGCAGAGGTGACGTGGGGCAGCAGTGGTACTGAGGACGGCAGTTTACCTCGGGCAGTCCACGTACTCTCCGCTTGGTCCTGGAAGACGACCACGTAAGCCGCCGCCGATCTTAGCAGTGTGTTGGCTGCAGGCTTTACGCAGTGTGGATGGAGCTCGGCGTACCCTGGGAACTGTGTTGGGAGAATACCTGACCACAATAAGGTGGCTGTAGTGGAGTGCTGCTAGTCTGTCGCTAGGGACTCCTGCCAGGGGATCGCTACCCCTGTGTAGGGGCGTGACCCCGTTCAGCGTGTGCTTGAAGTCCTCTGCCAGTGTACAGTTGGAGGGCGATAGTAGGGTAAATTTATTTATTTATATATATATACAAGAAGGTACATTGGGTTTGTGAGAATACATTGGATAGTACAGTATTTACATTCTTGTAAAGCCACTAGTACGCGCAGCGTTTCGGGCAGGTCCTTAATCTAGCAGATAAGGCGTAACGCTGTCTGTGGATTGGCCCACGTACAGGTGAAACTCGCCAGTGTTTCCCAGTACGGTTGGACAAGGTCCTGAGTGTGGTGGAAACACTGGGATTGACGAACATTGCATTGAGTGCGTTTTAAGTGTCCTGTGTGAAAGCGGCACTCAACAGATCAACTTGCAGACTGGAGTGGAAAATGCCTAAACTGCACCATATGTATGCCTATAGAAGAGGGGTTGGCACAGTGGAATGTATTACAACTCTGTTAGCACACGTGAATGATAGACCAGGAATGCTGATATTCCTGGACCTCGAGAAAGCCTTTGAAATGACTAGCGCCCCAACTATTCTCTGCTGCCTCATCGACAAAGAGGTCAAAGGCAACCTGCTCCCCTGGACCAGAAACTCTCACAAGCAATATTTAAAACTTCATGGCACAATCTTTGAGTACAAAAGACATGAAAATGGTACACCGCAAGGAGGTATTCTCGGCCCCCTTCTCTTAAACTGTTTAATGGAAAAAAAGAATGAGGTTGAAACTTCCACATCACTGCAGGCTGCTAAACTACGCAGACGACTTTGTCATCATAAAAGGAAGGGATACGGCGCACCTTGCACCCAAATGCTTAGACTGCATCAGTAAAGAGGCAAAACAGATTGGTATCAAACTCAACCCCTCAAAGACAAAAGCCATGCCCATAAAAATAGCGAAGCCCAACATCCAACTTGCAGTACAGGGTCAACCTATTGAATGGGTGGACACGATAGATGAGGTGCATCTATCGAGGGCTGGGATTGTTGCTGTTGCGAACTCGTTGGAACCAATGGTTAGAGGCATTTGTTTGGGTTTAAACTGTTAGTAGATAATGGTATGGGAATTGATAGGGAGGAAGAAGGTAATAAGTGTTTGTTGGAGAAACAAATTGGCAGAATGATCAGGGCAAGAGAAGGGCCTCGATAACAATTCACGTAGGGTATATTACACTAACAGTAGAAGTCTAAGAAACAAAATAAGAGTTAAATGCTCTTGTCTGTACAGAAGAAAGATATTATTGCACTTGCCGAAACGTGGATGAATGTAGAAAATAGAGAACTATTAGCTGAATATCAAATAAATGGATTTAAACTATTTCACACAGATATATTAGACGAGGAGGGGGAGTAGCCATATATGTTAGGGAAAGTTTGAAATGTAGTCACAAAGAAGGAATCAAAACTTGAGCCACATACAGAAACTATTTGGATAAAATTAAACGAAAGAGCAAATAATCTTATAATAGGAGTTATATACAGGCACCAAACTTTAACAGGATGGAAGCAAAGCGCCTATGGGATGAAATACCTAGAGCATCTAGGTCTAGCAGTATTTACATCATGGTCGACTTTAATTTCAGTGGAATAAATTGGTCTAACAGAACAGGGAATGATGAAGATTTTCTAAAATTAATTGACGATTGCTTTCTTAGCCAACACATTAAGGAACCAACGCGAGAAAATAATACTTTAGATTTAGTGTTGACTAACAGGGAAACACAAATTAATGACATCGAAATAGGGATCGAGTGAGCTAGGGAACAGTGATCACAAAGAAATCGGATTTAGCATAGAATGGAGTAGACCTGTTGGAGAAAATTCTGTTAAAGTGCTAGATTTTCGAAAAGCTGATTTCAATAGCCTAAGAATTTTTTGGGTCAAGTATATTAGAAAGTCTTGGGTATGGGGTGGGGGCCGGTCTTGGAGCGAGACATGAACCCAGCGATAGGTGATGTAAAAGGGGATTTCGATGTGGATTCAAAATATAACTTGCTTAAGAATATTCTAAGCAAAGCACAGGAACATAGTATACCATACAAATTTAATCGATCGAATACTAATGACCCAAAGTGGATGACAAAGGATCTGAAGAACCTTATGGGTAAAAAGAGAGCGTGGTACAAAAGGATTAAGAATGGGGAAGTCGGTTTAGAACAGGAATTCGCACAACTAGTTAGAAATGTTAAAAAAAGAGATTAGGAAAGCAGAAAGAAACTACGAAGTTCGCATAGCAGAGCAAGCAAAGACACATCCTAAAGGGTTTTTCAGTTATATCGAACTAAGATTAAGGAAAGGATAGGTCCATTAAAAACTGAGACAGGTCAAATAACGGATAATGACGAACACGTCTTGTGAGTGGGGACGAGGACAGGTTGACTAGTTTAGCAGTTACCAGGGAGGAGGTAATTAAACAAATAGTAAAACCAAACAAATCCCCAGGGCCGGATGAAGTGTTTGCCAGGGTGCTTAAAGAATGCAAAGAGGAGCTTTCCGAGCCACTGTCAACCATATTTAATAAATAAATAGTTAGGCAGAGTGCCAGAGTCATGGAAGGTAGCTAATGTAGTACCAATTTTTAAGAAAGGAGATAGATCACTTGCGTCAAACTATCGGCCAATTAGCCTAACGTCTATTGTGGAAAAGTTACTTGAATCGATAATTGCAAATACAATTCGTCTTCATCTTGAAAAGCATAAATTAATGAGTCGCAACATGGTTTTACAAATGGCCGTTCATGTTTAACAAATTTGCTATCTTTTTATTCCAGCATAGTTGAGGCAGTTGATAGTGGTAAGGATTGTGATGTTGTGTACCTTGACTTTAGCAAAGCTTTTGATAGTGTCACATGAGACGGATTAAAAAGAGGCTCATGGTATTGAGGGTGCTATATTAAATTGGATTAGGGCATGGCTATTCCAAAGGAAACAGTATAAATGGGGTAAAGTCAGAGTGGGATAATGTTGTTAGTGGAGTGCCTCAAGGCTCTGTCCTGTCAGTTGCTTAATTTAGAACCTGTACTTGTGCTCGAGCTCGAACCCATTGTTGATGTGACGACTTATACTGAATTTTGTAACTAGCTCATCAAGATTATAACTTGCTTAGCTAAATGAATTGTGGGGTTCAGTCCCTGAGCCCATTATGTGCCTCTGTAACCCTTTCCACTACCGCCCACAAGATGGGTATGGGGTGCATAATAAATGAACTAACAAACACTCCTACTCGGTGATGCAGAATGGTCCAGGACGGACCGGAACGTGGTCGTCCCTTCACCTTCGAGTGTGTGGTCTGGTCAACATATTTCAGCCCCGTTATTGTGACTCCTCGTCTACAATGATGTTTATCATGGCTTTATAGTCTCTCCAGAGGTTCCGCATAGTTACCACAGCGTGTTTTACTACCCGTGTCGGCCATCGTTATTGTCACCAAACGTGACAATAAATACAAAGATGATTGATGTAGGTTTAGCGTTTAGTTACTTCATTTATTATGCACCCCATACCCATCTTGTGGGCGGTAGTGGAAAGGGTTACAGAGGCACATAATGGGCTCAGGGACTGAACCCCACTATTCATTTAGCTAAGCAAGTTACAATCTTGATGAGCTAGTTACAAAATTCAATATAAGTCGTCACATCAACAATGTGTTCGAGATCGACCTCAAGTACAGGTTCTAAATTAAGCAACTGACATATGTGGAGAGCTAGTGTCACAATTGATATGTTTGTCCTGCACACCGCCCCCCATCCAGTGGGCAGCGGTGGATAGGTTACAATCACTTAGTTACTACCTACAGTTAGCAAACTGGGGATATTTGGCTAAAATGTCTGGTAGCAGATCATTTTGAATGAAATATTGACACATCGCTGGAACATTGGTTATAGAATTGTCTCTAAATTCACGTATCTTTTCGCACTCCATCACATAGTGACGGAGGGTGTGCAAATAATTTTGTTGACACAGTTTACATTTGGTCAGGTCTACATCAGCAGATAATGAGAATTCCCAGAGATACTTGTAACAGTCTAAGCCGAGCAGTAGTAACATCTAGAAGTCTGCTGATTTTATTGGATGACCCATAGATGTGTGGCTCCTCTTGCATGATAGTATGATGATAGATGGAATTACTGGTGTCAATTTCACTTTGCCTCAGATCTTCAAGATCTTGTTGAAGTTCTCGGTGTACTGCTGCTCTCAGATTGCTCATTGACAATCTAAGGTTACACTCAACGGCTCCTTTAAAGGCAGATTCTTTGGCTAACTTATCAGCTCTATCATGCATTCAGAGGCCAACATGAGATGGAGACCACATGAAATGGACTCTGTTACCATCCTTAATAATTTTGTTGTATTTGTGTCTAGCTTCGGACACGAGCATGTTAGTTATGTCTTAAAGAGTTGAGAGCATTTAAGGATGATAAGGAGTCACTTACAATTAATATATGAAGTTTTGAGACTTGTACACATTTCAGTGCAAGGATCAAGGCAAATAGTTCAGTCTGAAGGGTAGAGGCCCAATTGTTTATACGGACTCCCCACTCAAAGTATAGGCCATCGCCCATTATCAGGACAACTGTCAGGGTGGGAGAAATTGAATTAATCACAGAAACATACTGGAGCCTGTCAGTAAGGTAGGATTTGAGGTATTGCAGGGAGTGTCCTCTGACATCCATAATGATGTAATTTAAGAAGAAGGTTTTGGTGGTTGACAGTGTCAAAAGCCTTACGCAGGTCCACAAATAACCCAACAGGGAACTCATTTTTATAAAGGGCTGCATAAATCAAATTAATCATGCTAATAAGTGCTTCGTTAGTGCTTTTTTTTGGGTCTGAAGCCATATTGGCAAGAGCTAAGTATATTGTGTTTGGCTAGATAAGAGTAAAGCTGCTTATAGATTAGTTTTTCAAAAAATTTTGACAAGTTAGGCAGGATTGATATAGGTCTGTAGTTGTTAACATCTGTGAGATCACCACATTTGTGGACAGGGGTTACTGTCGCTTTTTTTTTTTAGAATATCTGAAAAGGTTTGGAGTTAAAGTGACTTGTTGAAGAGCAATGCAATAGCAGGAGCTAAAGATCTGGAGGCTTTTTTGTAAATTAAAGTTGGTATCTCCTCAAGGGCACTAGACTTGGTTTTAAGGGAAAGGATTATCTCATTGACGTCAGTGGAATTTGCAGGCTTTAGGTACAGAGACTGTGGATAGTTACCTGTAAGATAGTCCTTAACATCAGTACTGGAAGATGGAATATCATTTGCAAGGGATGACCCAATGGAAGAGAAGAACCTATTGAACTCAATAGCAGAATCAGAGGCTGAAAGCTGACCATCGTTATTGGACAGGAGTATTGGTTTGTTATTTAAAATCTTCTTGGAGCACAATTTCACAAATATTGGGATCAAAGTTTTTTTAATGTTGCTCTTTATTTGCAATACAATACAATACAATTTTATTTAGGTAAGGTACATACATACAATAAATATTTACAAGGATTGTTTAACTTATAGGTATAGCTAGTACATACAATGCCTAAAGCCACTATTACGCAAAGCGTTTCGGGCATGATAAACTTAAATGACAAGCTTAATACTAATTGAGCATAATGAGTAGAATGAAAACAAGAAATGAAAACATAGATGAAAAAGCAGCACAAATACAATTATGTCGACAAACAGCGCTCTTTAAAGAAAAAAACAGACATTGGTTGACAATAGAAGGGTTAGGTAGGTTACAGGGAATTTATTAGGTATAGCTTCGCTTTTAACTTAAACTGGTTGAGAGAGGTACAGTCTTTAACATGGTTGGGAAGGTCATTCCACATTCTGGGCCCCTTGATTTGTAGAGCATTTCTAGTTTGAATAAGTCGTACTCTTGGAATATCAAAACTGTATTTATTTCTGGTGTGATGCTTGTAATGACCCTGATTGTAATACCTCGCCTTGTGCTACGTCGTACTAGGCCTTTACGACTTACTTCGTTATCCCATCATGCACATGATTGTAGGCCCAAGATGCAAATCGTGCATCCGCGTTGGCGTATCATGCACACTCTAGAGGGAACGTGCTGTTCTTACGTAGCCACCAAGTTTCACATCTTGTTGCTCGGCGCATCAGAAACCTCAGGAGTGGGCAAGACCTTGTGTAATCCCGCAACCGTTGCCCAATCCACTCCGTTGTTCTTGGCTGTTCATTTCCGGTCACCGGTGTTCTGTATAGCAAGGCAGGTGACCTCATTAATGTCTCGTCTGATATGTTGAATCAGTCCTCCAGATGACAGCTAGTGTTGGCAGTTCCATAACCTCATTAAGTGATGAGGTGTTGGCTGTGACCTTGACTTGTAGCCGCCCCCACCATGGCAGGTACCACTAATAAGGGTGGGGGGGTGAGGGATGGAGGGGGTGATGTAGTGTGACCCGTCCTGTCCCTCGGGAACTAAACCTGGTTCCCGCCAGACAATAGCGGTGACATGCTACTCTGGCCTCAGTTGTAGAGATGGGATATGGCCGACAGTGTGGCAATGTGAGCAGACCTGGGAAAAGAAACATTCATAACTCATGTCTGGTGGAGACCTGGATCTGCCCTGGAGGTTTTGAGAAAGATAACTCCTCCAGGGTAGGTAAAGGTACGTCACTCTTGACTAAGCACCTACAGTACAATTCTTTGCCTCTACCTATAACTCAGATGACAGCTGAACTCAGTTACTGTGCGCTCATGTGCGCGCGAGATCTGGTGACCATAGGGTGACCAGGCCTAACTTGGCTACTAAGTAAGGATGATAGGATGTCATCATCCTCCTCCGATTGAGCATCAGGAATAACCATTCCCTCCACTCTCTCAGGGACTGGAATTACTGAAGGTAATTCCAGTTCTTCCCTTGCTACATAAAGTTTCAATTTATTTATATGGATGGTTCTTTCAACCTGGTCTTCAAATATACCCTTGATTATGAAATTTACTGGGCCTAGTTTCTTAATAACTCTATAAGGGCCTCGCCATCTAGCTGCTAACTTCCTACTCTGATTGGCGGGCGCTGACTCATTCAACCGCATCACTAGGCTTCCCTCTTTCACTCTTAATGGTTGTACCTGCTTATCATAATAATGGGCATACCGTGTCCTTGCTTTCTTTGATGCTTGCGCAAGTTTTAATGCCGAAGTCTTTAATGCGTCAGGGATAACTAGCTGAAACAACGCCCTGTCTTTCTGGGCATTTACATGGTACAACACTCCTTCTTTGAGTGCAAAGTCATTTAAAGAGGTACTTTGTTTTCTCGCAGGATATTTCCCTCCTTCCAGATGTTCAATAATTTCCTTCCATCGCTGTTCCTTCATCTGAAGTTCTCTCATTTTATCGCTCGCAATCGTTTCAATGTTTACATTCATATTGACGGTGGCAATGTTCCTACTTAGCGCATCAGGAACAACATGAGATGGACCAGGCTTATACAATATCTGAAACGAGTGTGCTGACAGTTCGTGACCCCACCTTGTCATTCTCGGGCAACGTGTCTTTTTCTTAAAAATGTGGGTCAATGCTCGATGATCAGTATAAATTATGAAGTGACGCTGAAACAAATAAGGCTCAAAATACCTTACACTCTCTACTACAGCTAAAGCTTCCTTGTCAGTGGCTGAGTACCTTACTTCCGGTCCTTTCACTTTCCTACTAAAGTAAGCTACCGGGTGCGGGTTGTTCTCCGAGTCACGCTGTATTAAACAGCCACCTATGGCAATACCGCTAGCATCAGTGTGGACTTCCCAATCTTTCTCAAAGTTAGGAATTGCTAAAACTGGAGTAGTACTCAATTGTAATTTTAACTTCTCAAAAGCCTCATCATGCTCTCGGGTCCATACAAACTTAACATTTTTCTTAGTGAGATTCGTCAGTGAGGCTGACGTTCTCGCAAAACCTTCTATGTGTCGACGGAAATACCCAGCTGCACCCAGAAATCTTCTCACGTCCTTTGCTGTCTTTGGTGTTGGCATTTCAGCAATAGCGCGACAAGAGTCCGGGTCAGGGCGTATTCCATCTGTGCTTACCTGAAAACCCAGAAACTTGAATTTCTGAGCCGCCAGGGTACACTTTTGGGCGTTCAATTTGAACCCCGCCTTGTTCAACAGCGACAAGGTCTCTGTCAAATCATGGAGGTGTTCGTCAAAAGTTCTAGAGTACACTACAACATCATCAAGGTACGCCAATGAGTGCCTACCGAGAACAGGGCTTAGAATATAATTTATCGCCCTCTGAAAAGATGAAGGAGCTGTTTTTAATCCAAATGGCATACGCTTGAAATGGTAAGTCCGCACACCATCCGAAAATGCTGTTTTTTCTCTGTCTTGCCTTGCAACTGGTATGGCCCAATACGCTGACTTTGCGTCAAGTGTCGAGAAGTACTTAGCTGTGCCAAACTGGTCTATGATTTCCTGAATGAGAGGCAGAGGATAAGCGTCCGCTGTTGTCACTTCGTTCACTTTACGGTAATCTACACAGAACCTGTAACTACCATCAGGTTTGCGTACTAGCACTACTGGGGAAAGCCACGGTGACGTGCTCTCTTCTATAACGCCCTGTCTCATCATCTTTCTACACTCATCTCTAATAAGTTGTTTCGCCTGCTCTGGGAGTCTCCATTGACGTGTTTGTACCGGAGGATTATCACCTGTTGGAATGGTGTGTTCGACTTGAGGCAGGTAGCCTATTTCCTCATCCTCGGTCGCAAATAACCTAGGAAATTTACGGAGGACTTCCCGTACCTGTTTACGTTCAGCAGGTGACATATGAGTCAAATCTAGAGCAGTTATTAATTTGTCCACCATTTCCTTATCTTGAGGAGATAACGGGGTTTCTTTACCGATGTTACTGTGTGACTCCTCGTCTCTTACGTTCAATGCGCTACATTGCGCTGTTACAGTCGATGTTTGTGTGGTATCTGACTCTATTATTTCTTTTAAATTTACCACAATTCCTTGTGTCAGACTATCGCCTACCCTAAAGCGATAAGGTTTGTGAGAGAGGTTGACCACTGGTATTATCGCACCTTTGTCATGTACAGATACCAGAGTATATGGTATCATCAACTTATCAATTCTGCCAGCTACCTGAAGGGTACTTCCGGGTTGAATGTTTCTTCCTACGGCGACTTTAATAAACTTAAATGACCGTGGTGGACATACTTGTCTGTGTACAGCATGTAGTCTACATGTTTTCTTGTCAGGGTCTTGAAGAGACTTGAACAATTGTTTAGGAAGGTTTACATATTTAGGTGCTCGTTGAATTGAAGCAATTATGGGAGGGTGATCAGTTAACTTTACTGGGAAAGACACAGATCCCAACTGTAGCCTACTGTGTCTTGCTCCCTTCTCCGATGTCAAAGAATATGTAAATCGTCTCAAAAAATCCATACCTAACAATATATCACCAGGGAATGTTACATTATCCACCACAGTACACTCATGGATACAAGGTTTATCTTTTTCAATGTTAAAAGTTAAAATACATTTTCCCAGAACGTCAAAGTGTTGACCATTGACAGCTGTTAATTGTGCACCCCCTTCCTTAAGGCGCACCTGACTGAAGGTCCTAAATGAGTCCATCTTAATGATGGTTACCTGACTACCAGTGTCCAGGAATGCAGTCAACCTCTTCCCGCACACCCTCACTTCAAAAGTGGGCCGCCCTTCCTCCTTGGGGGCCTTATCTCATATTTCCTCATTACTATTGGGGCAGTCATCTCGTTTGTGGCCTCGTCCGCCACAACTCCAACACCTGGGGTCATAGGTGTAGTACCAGTGAGGAGGCGGACCTGCTCTATGGTGCCCTCCCCTCTGGTTACTAGAAGAGTTACCTACACTCTCCTTAACACGATGCGAATTGTTCGTATCTACCGCTTGGACATAAGAGGATTGTCTAGTTTCAGTTGTATCCTTACACTGCCCCTGAATGTTTTGTAAGTCCGTAGCGTACTCTATTAAACTATAGTAATCCATCGTTACACTTGCAGCTGAAACGTGAGCTCCAAGTGTCCCGGGGATTGACATACACAACAGTTGTTTAGCCTTCTGACTAATTCTCAGGTCATCGTATCCTAATTCATGCCTCAAGTCACGCACTCTACGCAATATGCCAGTTCCAAAGTCTTTGAGAGTTTCGTTTGAGCCTCGTTTTAAACTAGCTAAATACCTATTAGCTGTTTCCTCTGTTATTTTCTCTTTATATCGTCTCTTAATTGCTAACACAAACTCTGGCCATGTTTGCAAATATTGAAACTCTTGGTCCTGCATTATTGAACCATTAGGGTCTATACACGCTCCTGCTGCTAAATTAATTTTTACCCAGTCATCCTGGGCAGCTGACAAACATGAACCTACTTGCCCTAGCCAGTCGTCTATTTTCCGGTTACGTTCCACTATATTTGTTGGTAATTCTTTGCAAATTAGTTTGGGTAACACTGGTCTAGGCAATGAGAATGATGACAATGGGGGCTGACGCATACCATGAGACGCAGGGGGCATGGAGTGTAGATGTTGGCAATGGTTAGGGAAGGGTTGGTAATGGGGAGGGAAGGGTTGGTGTAAGGTAGAGTTATAGTGATGGTCAGGTGGGGGGGAGGGTTGGGTGGGGTGGTGGTGTGAGGTAGGGGATTCTAGGGGCTGGTTCTGGGCAAGGCATGAGATGGTAGAAGAGGGTTTGGTCGTCTGACCAAGGTTGGGGTTGCGAGGGGGGAGAGGTGGGGTGGTATTGGTGGGGACAGTCACCTGACCGGACCCTTGGGTGGACCCCTGGGTAGGCGTATGTAAGCGCCCTGCCGTAAGGTTCACATATAGGGGTTCAGAGAGGCGCTTCCTAATTTCTGAGGATGGGTAAGGTGGGAGGGGGGGTGGTTGGGGAGGGGTATGTGGGGAAGGTGCAGGCCGCCGCGCCCCTGGGGTGTTGGGTTGGGGGGTCGGTCTGGGAGGAAGTGGGGGAGGGGTGATGTCATTAGGCTGCAGAGTATCAGGGGTGGACAAAGGACGGCTACCCAGCATGTGACCTGATGTGACCCCATCACCTGCACCTTGTGGATCGTCACCTGACTCTTGAACCGTGCTATCCACTTGGACAGCCTGTCTCGGCTGTATTGCTAGAAGGTTCTGTTGGCTAAGCCCTCCCTGACTCCTTAAAGCCCTATCTGAACTCATGATGCCAATAAACTACGTCTGAACGACTAGTTCACCGGACTAGCGCTGACCCAAAAATGTTGAAAAAAAAAAAAAAAAAAAAATCTTTGGAACTAACAATGATTCACTGAGAACAAGACAAAAACTCACAACGTCGTTATAACTAGCCCCTTTACTTAACAAGGGTGGTAATTTCAATGTCACTTCTAAAACAAAACAAAAACGTAATTACTTTTCAATCTGCCTGCTCTTATGACAGATAATAATCGATATTACTTTCACCGCGTTGAGACAACTTCTCCTACGCGATACCAATACACAATTTCCCACGCACTATTCATTAACAATAATTCACTGATAGAAACTATTTGTACTTCCTATCGGGAAACTGTAATTACTGCTCGTATGAGCTTAACTAATAGTTACTCTTACTCCTTAAACCTACAGCCACATCACGTGACCCAGAGTGTTTTCCTAGCTTCTTCGCCGGTCAACAACTCAAAACTTTTGCCACTCCTGTGACCAGACTTCAAACGCCAGGCGTCCCTAGACGTGAGTCAACTGACACACTAGTCCACACTAGCATGCTGTACAATACCAGTACACCTCAGATTATCGCGTTCAATTGGAGTAAATCAGTCAATCGCGATAATTTGAACAGAAACACCGCTTAAAACTACTTAATAGCTACACCGAACGGCACAAGACGCGTGAGACTGAACACTGTAAAACAATGTTCACCACCGCTAAGCCACCATTGTAATGACCCTGATTGTAATACCTCGCCTTGTATCTATCTCGACCGCGCACTCCGCTACTACCACTGAGCTAACCGTGCAATCTCCGCTCTTTCTATGGTAATAACAGATGCTATACCGATCATATAAGATGTTAACACTCGGGCCGTCATACGAAGACGTAAACCAGTACACAGAGGAAGGAGAGAGAGAGGAAGAGGGAGGCAGAGCGAGAGGAGAGAGAGAGGAGAGCGAGAACGAGAGCAAGGGAGGGAGAACGAGAGCGAGTGAGGGCGAGGGAGAGTGAGACACTAGTGAGGGAGAGTGAGACAGAAAGATAGAGATAATCGTAGTCACAACCTATCGTATGAGTTACCGAGTGACGCTGCCACCACCCTGAGTTACCGGACAGGGGACCGGAGTGAGAGTCGTAGGTCTTGCAGATGGAGTAACCTACCAGGACAGGTGTAGGGGACAATTGAACGGTACAAGGATCCTGGCCTGACACTCGAATAATCCTGACCACTTGGGAACTATAGTGTACACAAGAATAAGGCGGGACACACCCAATACTAACACCTCAACACGGAAGACGAACGGGGGGAGGAGTACTGAATAATTAAGAGCACTAGGTCACTAGGGCAAAGGGGACGGTAGGCCCAATATCACTAAAGCAAGGAACCATTAATACACATTTAATAACACTTAATATCTGACTTTATTTGAAATAATTAAATAAGACACTCCCTAACTATATTCCCTACTAGAGGCCAAGGGTACTGAATGAGGTGCTTTAGTACAAGAGAGCCGTACTTACTCGTATGTTGTTCCACAGTTTCCCTGGAGATGATGTTCTTTCCCAGAGTCCACACACACCTCCCTACTGGGCTGTGCCCACTCAACTGACTCTCCTGATCTACTGCTCCTCAGCTGAACATGAGGGTTTTGCATTTGTTGTTTAGGGGTTAATCCCTGAAGATTACCATGACGGCATCAATTCTGACCTCTTTGTGATTCGATGACCGTTGACCTGACTCTATGGCTAACTTATACAGAGGTGTAACTTTTACATTGTCTGCCGTCGCCTGACTGGCGCCTGTGGGTTGTTCATCCTCCACGTGGCCTGTTCATGCTGTTATGATGTTCATGTACTATGTACTGCTCTCTTGTTACATGCTCATGGGTTCTGATACAACCTTCTATGAAGCTTTTGAGATCAGGATTGGCATTATAGTTTAGCGTTTTATATATGTATAATACACATGAGAGAATGTGCAGTGACTTAATGTCTAACATATTCAGAGATTTAAGTAGGGGTACCGAGTGGTGTCTCGGGCCAGAGTTGGATATTGTCCTAATAGCAGCTTTGTGTTGAGTAATTAGAGGACGTAAGTGATTTTGGGTAGTAGAGCCCCAAGCACAAATACCATAGTTGAGATATGGATAGATAAGGGAGTAATAGAGAGTCACCAGGGCAGGGCGTGGTACATAATATCTGATCTTAGAAAGAATGCCCACAGTTTTTGAAACTTTTTTTGATATATTTAGAATGTGTCCCTGGAAATTAAGCTTGTGGTCAATGAGAATGCCAAGGAATTTGCCATCTAATTTGTTACAAATTTGGGTATTGTTTATTTTGAGATTTATTTGATTAGAGGATTTATTGCCAAACAGAATATAAAAGGTTTTGTCAATGTTAAGGGTGAGTTTGTTGGCAGTTAGCCACAGATGGACTTTATTTAGCTCAGTATTTACTGTGGCATTTAGAGCAAGGGGGTCAGGACTGGAGTAAATGAAGGTTGTGTCGTCAGCAAATAGAATTGGTTTGAGGTGTTGGGAGGCATTTGGAAGGTCATTAATGTAGATGAGAAAGAGGAGAGGGCCAAGTATGCTGCCCTGGGGAACACCAATGTTGATGGGTAGGGTGGGAGAAATTGTATTATTCACAGAAACATATTGGAGCCTGTCAGTAAGGTAGGATTTGAGGTATTGTAGGGAGTGTCCTCTGACTCCATAATGATGTAATTTAAGAAGAAGGTTTTGGTGGTTGACAGTGTCAAAAGCTTTACGCAGGTCCACAAACAACCCAACAGAGAACTCATTTTTATCAAGAGCTGTATGAATCGAGTTAAGCATACTAATAAGTGCATCGTTAGTGCTTTTTTTGGGTCTGAAGCCATATTGGCAAGGGCTAAGTATATTGAGTTTGGCTAGATATGAGTAAAGCTGCTTATAGATTAGTTTTTCAAAAATTTTTGACAAGTTTGGCAGGATAGATATAGGTCTGTAGTTGTTAACATCTGTGAGATTACCACATTTGTGGACAGGCGTTACTCTCGCTTTTTTTAGAATATCTGGGAAGGTTTGGAGTTCAAGTGACTTGTTGAAGAGCAATGCAATAGCAGGGGCTAAAGATCTGGAGGCTTTTTTGTAAATTAAAGTTGGTATCTCCTCAAGGGCACCAGACTTGGTTTTAAGGGAAAGGATTATCTCATTGACGTCAGTGGAATTAATAGGCTTTAGGTACAGAGACTGTGGATAGTTACCTGAAAGATAGTCCTTAATGTCTGTACTGGAAGATGGAATATCATTTGCAAGGGATGAACCAATGGAAGAGAAGAACCTATTGAACTCAGTAGCAGAATCAGAGGCTGAAAGCTGACCATCGTTATTAGACAGGAGAGTCGGTTTGTTATTTAAAGACTTCTTTGATCCCAATATTTGAGAAATTGTTCTCCAAGTTTGTTTAATGTTGCTCTTTATTTGGGTAAATTTATCTTCGTAGTATTTAGTTTTGGCTCGTCTAATTATCTTAGACAGCAATAATGAGTAATTCTTTGAGAATTCTTTGGAGACGGTTCCTAACCTATACTTCTTCTCAAGGTCATGTTTTTTATTAATGGATTTAAGTATTCACTTTGTAAGCCAAGGATTGTTAAGCCTTTTGGTTGTGACTTGTTTTGTAAGCATAGGACAGTGGGTGTTATAAAGGCTAAGAGTTTTTTGAAGAAAAGATTGCACTGCTAGGTTGATGTCCCCTATGTTACCTAACTCGGACTCCCAGTTGACATTATCAGCAGCAGTTATAAAATTGTCTATAGCAGTTTCATTGTGCAGCCTAAAGCTTAACTCCCTTGACTCTAGAGGTGGTTTGCTAATGTTAGTTAAGAGAAATGTGGGGTAATGGTCTGTAGTGCTATCGGTGATTATACCTGAAGTAAGCGGAGAGGGTATGTTGGTCCAGATGTGATCTAGAGTCGTGGCAGAACTATCGGTGATTCTAGTAGGTCTAGTGATTAAGGGTATGAGGAAGCAGGAATTCATACAGTTGAGGAAGCTAACAGCAGTAGGGTGTTCAGGCTCGCAGAGGTCATTATTAAAGTCTCCTGCGATAATTAGATGGTTTTTGTTCAAGACAGGATTTTGGACTTCAGGACCAGGACAGGACATCAACAAGATTTTGTTGAAGTTCTCGGTGTACTGCTGCTCTCAGATTGCTCATTGACAATCCAAGGTTACACTCAACGGCTCCTTTAAAGGCAGATTCTTTGGGTAACTTATCAGCTCTATCATGCATTCGGAGGCCAACATGAGATGGAGACCACATGAAATGGACTCTGTTACCATCCTTAATAATTTTATTGTATTTGTGTCTAGCTTCGGACACGAGCATGTTAGTTATGTCTTAAAGAGTTGAGAGCATTTAAGGATGATAAGGAGTTGCTTACAATTACGGGACTGTTCAATGTCACTTTAGTTCACCAAAAAATAAAAGGTACCAACATATGGCTGGCTGTGGGGGGGGGGGGGGGGGGGAAGAGTAGTAGTGGGACTAGAGTGTGAGGCGGAGTGTTGGTGTGCTCGGTGCGTGGTGCGGCCCCCCGCCGGCGGAGTAATACCCAGTGTTATTATGGCGGTGTGATGATGGTGACGGAGGCGAGGAGCTCCACCTTGTACCGCCCCGTGCATGGCCAGCCATGACCCCACACGCCGCCCTTCTGGCCTGATGATGCGTGGACACCATGTGCACACACTGGATCCCACTACTGGCCATTATCGCTTGTCTAGCTCACACTCAGGGTGAGTCCTCACTCTTGTTTACATTAGCTGTGGGAAGCTGCCATCCTCACCCAACACCCGCCCTCACCCGCCCACGTGTCTGCCCTCGCCTTCCTCTACCACTGCCACCACTACCACCAGGCTGCTGCACCACTGTAAACAACAGTGGTACAACAGTGGTGCTGCAACACTAAAAACACCCGCCCACGTGTCTGCCCTCGCCTTCCTCTACCACCACTGCCATCACTACTAACCCCACTACCACTACTGACTGCTGCTGCACCACTGTAAACACCAGTGGTGCTGCACCAGTGTAAACACTCGGCTCTCGCCCACTAATGTGTCTGCCTTCACCACCACCAGTCACTGTTGATGGCCCACTGTCAACTACAGTAGTACTGGAATACTGTGAACAAGTGTTACTGGACCATTATGAACGAGTCTGAACCAGTGTTAACTACAGTGATGGTAAAGGCCATAAACAACAATCAACTTGAGAATGGTCCAGGACGGACCGAAACGTTATCGTTCCTTCACCTTCTAGTGTGAAGGGACGACGGGATATAATCGAATGCCATTTCAGATAATGGCATTTGATTATATTCAACGCTGTTTATTTTTACAGTTAATGATGAAATTGGAGTTCCAGGAATGAGGGCCTGGTGCATAGGCATATTCTCGTAGATGGCTACTTCAAAATCAAGTGAAGTTTGGGTGATATCTGATATATAGTGTTGGTATCACATTTATGAAGAATTCGTTTTGAGTTATCAGTCTTCAGTGTAATTAAGGGTTCACTGTAAATGGAATTGTACTGTTGCTTTAGTATTTTGCTAATGTCTTTGTTGTCATCTGTGAAAGTTACATTTCCCTTTCGCAGTGGCCCAATACTAGACGTCCCGGCCGGTGGTGGGGGCGGGCGGGGGGTCCTTCCCGGCCGGTGGTGGGGGCGGGCGGGGGGTCCTTCCCGGCCGGTGGTGGGGGCGGGCGGGGGGTCCTTCCCGGCCGGTGGTGGGGGCGGGC
The DNA here is from genome assembly GCF_040958095.1 of Procambarus clarkii. Taxonomy (NCBI): domain Eukaryota; kingdom Metazoa; phylum Arthropoda; class Malacostraca; order Decapoda; family Cambaridae; genus Procambarus; species Procambarus clarkii. Next base: position 26,384,960 of record NC_091224.1, read on the forward strand.
GGGGGGTCCTTCCCGGCCGGTGGTGGGGGCGGGCGGGGGGTCCTTCCCGGCCGGTGGTGGGGGCGGGCGGGGGGTCCTTCCCGGCCGGTGGTGGGGGCGGGCGGGGGGGTCCTTCCCGGCCGGTGGTGGGGGCGGGCGGGGGGTCCTTCCCGGCCTAGAGTCCCCCCCCCCCCCCAAACACAACCTCCACTAACCTCCTCCAGCACTAGTTTTGTTTCAGATTTGGTATAAGAGGAAAGGTATTTTGGCTGGCACTATTGCTGGTGGCCATTTGCTCTCTCTGCCTCTGCTAGATTTTATGATTCTTGTTGCTTTAGTTCGATTGCTTATTTCTCTACATAGCGTTCTTTGTCGTTCTTGAGATAGGGTGGGACTTGCAAATTGTTTTGCAATTTGTCCCCCCCCCCCACCCTTAACCCCCCCACTCACCCCCCCACTCACCCCCCCACTTATAGTATCGACATGTTTTGGATTTTAGTTTTGTTTGTTCCCCCCCTGGCCCAACTTTGTTGTTGATCCTGTTTTTACCTGGGTGTCGGGGTACAATTTGTTTAAAAGCTTTTGACGTTTCTATGCAGACATTTAGGCGAGTTTCTGTTCTGTGCAGGAGTCTTTTTGCAGAATTATTATCTTCAGGAAGATGATATCCTTGTTGCAAAACCAAAGTGCAGAGTGATTTCCCAATCCAATTTTCCTTGCAGTATTTGTCATATGGTACATTTACTGTGTGTGGCTGAAGAACAGAGTTGGCACTGAAGATTTATAGCATTCTGTGCAAATCTTTACTATTCATTTATTTATTACTCTTGAATATTGCCTTCTGCTTGATGGTGGTGTCGGTGAAGGCAGTGAAGTCGGCCGGTAGATGGTGGGGGCGAGGGGGCTCCTTTGAGATGGGCACTGTGGTGTTGCCATTTTGAGTTGATCTTAATTTATTTTGTTCACATTGTGACGGGTTGTGGTATCGCAGCTATACTGAACCAAGATGGTATGGCTCTCCCTCACACAAATAAAAAAAAAAATGCTGCTATTGGCCTTCAGTGTGTAAGTTGCAGGTGGAAACAAATGAAAATCATCAAATAAATAATTAAACAATTTACTGAAATATTACTGAACATAAATGCCCCTGAAAATACTTGGCTATCATGTAATGCAAAGGTGAACAAGTTAATATGACATTAATACAAAAATAAACTATAAGCAATGAATACAAATCATAACTATATATACTGGTGTACTGAAGACAGCTGCCATACCACCATGGCATCAGTCACACGACGTTGGCTGAAGGCGGACTTCCAGGGGACGATGGGTGAGACACCAAGGTGATCCTAGAGCACAAAGGGAGAGACTGGCTCTCCAGGGAGGCGGCGCCCTTTATATACTCCGGCGGTGATGACTCGTCCAGTGTCAACGGAAGGACATCTGGTCAACTAACAAACTGCTCCTTGTGGCTGGTGGTGCCTTTGTGTTGAGCTGCACCACTGCCAGCTGAAGGCGGCTAACTGCTTGTTTGTGGGGGGCAAACTACCGGTAAGCAGTGGCGCCCGGCTTGTCCGAGTCGTGCCAGGCCGTGCCAGGCCCTGGGGGGGTACAGAGAGGTGGCAGGACTGATGACTCATCTGGGCTGGTGTAGATGTAGACTTCCAGTACAGAGGCATTGAAGGTGAAGGGAACAGGCAGTTCCACTGCTATGTAGGGAAGTCACGTGACAACATATTAGTACTGGACACGTGGTCGGCTCCTTTTTCCCTTTTTAAGTGTTTTATTTATTATTAATTATTTGCAATAATGATTAACATGCAACAGACAACTGATTTTTTGTTTCAACGGTAAAGAATCTATAGTTGTTACCATCTTGGCAGTTTATGCCTGGGGAAGTTTTCTGGCCAGCGAGTATTTCCATGGTACAGTACCTCGATGGAAGCACTTATTGTCACTCAAGATTACACTTGGTATTTTCTTTAAAACAGCAGTTGGGTGGCAATCACAGATATATTTTTGTACATGTCGAGATACACTCTTGACTGTTTAGTTTCTGTATTGATCACTTGAGTATCTTGATACTCTATATATTGTTTTTCGTGGAGCTCGTCCCTTATGGACCTTCCTCTCACATGTTGTATAGGCTGTAGTCTTACAGAACCTGTGAATGAGAAGGGCCGGTGCGGCACAATTTAAAATCAAGAATAACAGCAATGAAAATTGATGGAAGTAAGATGTTTGTGTAGTAATAGGAAAGTTAGTTAAGAGTAAAGAATTGAAATGCTATGAGAAGGTGTTTAGTGCTGAAGGTAATAATAGTAAGACTTGAAGAGTACCGAAATGGTTGGGCCATAGTTTCCTTTTTTCCTTCAACATCAGTTAAATCATCACCAGGTCACCTGCCAGCACCAAGCCTCGGTTAAATCATCACCAGGTCACCTGCCAGCACCAGCACCAAGCCTCGGTTAAATCATCACCAGGTCACCTGCCAGCACCAAGCCTCAGTTAAATCATCACCAGGTCACCTGCCAGCACCAAGCCTCGGTTAAATCATCACCAGGTCACCTGCCAGCACCAGCACCAAGCCTCGGTTAAATCATCACCAGGTCACCTGCCAGCACCAAGCCTCAGTTAAATCATCACCAGGTCACCTGCCAGCACCAAGCCTCGGTTAAATCATCACCAGGTCACCTGCCAGCACCAAGCCTCGGTTAAATCATCACCAGGTCACCTGCCAGCACCAAGCCTCGGTTAAATCATCACCAGGTCACCTGCCAGCACCAAGCCTCGGTTAAATCATCACCAGGTCACCTGCCAGCACCAAGCCTCGGTTAAATCATCACCAGGTCACCTGCCAGCACCAGCACCGAATCGCTAGTTACTGTAGGCGTGTCTGGATAAATTGAGTATTGAACATTGTGTTGATACTTCAAGGAACGGGGAAGGCAGGAAAAGCCAGCCCCACATGAAGCACACTGCGCAAACGGATTGAGTGCACAGGAGACAGTGACAGTGCATCCAAGTGACTCGTGTGTGTGTGTGTGTGTGTGTGTGTGTGTGTGTGTGTGTGTGTGTGTGTAATTACCTAAGTGTAGTTACAGGATGAGAGCTACGTTCGTGGTGTCCCGTCTTCCCAGCACTCTTTGTCATATAACGCTTTGAAACTACTGACGGTCTTGGCCTCCACCACCTTCTCACCTAACTTGTTCCAACCCTCTACCACTCTGTTTGCGAAAGTGAATTTTCTTGTATTTCTTCGGCATCTGTGTTTAACTAGTTTAAATCTATGACCTCTTGTTCTTGAAGTTCCAGGTCTCGGTAAATCTTCCCTATCAATTATATCGATTCCTGTTACTATTTTGTACGTGGTGATCATATCGCCTCTTTTTTTTTCTTCTGTCTTCTAGTTTTGGCATATTTAATGCCTCTAACCTCTCCTCGTAGCTCTTGCCCTTCAGTTCTGGGAGCCACTTAGTAGCATGTCTTTGCACCTTTTCCAGTTTGTTGATGTGCTTCTTAAATTAAGATATGGGCACCACACAACAGCTGCACATTCCAGCTTTGGCCTAACAAAAGTCATGAGCAATTTCTTTAGTATATCACCATCCATGTATTTAAAAGCAATTCTGAAGTTAGAAAGCGTGGCATAGGCTCCTCGCACAATATTCTTTGTGGTCCTCAGGTGATAGTTTTCTATCAAGAACCACCCCTAGATCTTTCTTTATCAGAATTCTTTAAAAATTTATCACATAATATATAGGTTGTGTAGTCTCTGTTCTCCTATTCCACATTCCATAACATGGCATTTATTAACATTAAATTCCATTTGCCAAGTGTTGCTCCATATACTTATTTTGTCCAGGTCATCTTGAAGGGCATGACAATCATCTAAATTTCTTTTCCTTCCTATTATCTTAGCATCATCAGTAAACATGTTCATATAATTCTGTATACCAACTGGTAGATCATTTATGTAGACAATAAGCATCACTGGTGCAAGAACTGAACCCTGCGGTACTCCACTTGCGACATTTCTCCAGTCTGATACATTGCCTCTGATTACTGCCCTTGTTTTTCTATCGGAAAATTTTTCATCCATGATAGCTCACCTGTCACCCCTCCAATATTTTCCAGTTTCCAGAACAACCTCTTGTGTGGAACTCTGTCGAAAGCCTTTCTTAGGTCCAGATAGATGCAGTCAACCCAACCATCTCTTTCCTGTAATATCTGTGGCTCGATCATAGAAACTAAATTTGATACAGAGGATCGTCCAGATCGAAAACCATACTCTCTGTCTAGTATTATATCATTTCTCTCCAGGTGTTCTACCCATTTAGTTTTGATTAGTTTTTCCAATACTTTCACTATTACACTTGTCAATGATACAGGTCTATAATTGAGGGGGGTCTTCCCTGCTGCCACTTTCGTAGATTGGAACTATGTTAGCCTGTTTCCACACGTCTGCTACGATTCTTATGCACAGGGATGCCTGAAAGATCAGGTGAAATGGAATGCTGAGCTCGGATACACATTCTCTCAGAACCCATGGTGAAACTCCATCTGGACCAACTGCTTTATTCTTTCTTAGCTCCTTTAGCATATTTTCCACTTCATTTCTAAACACCTCTATACACTCTGTTGTTCTCTGGCATTCTTATTGTGTCTGGTTCTCTGAAGATTTCATTTTGTACAAACACACTTTGGCACTTTTTATTTAATGTTTCACACATTTCCTTTTCATTTTCCGTGTATCTGTCCCCCATTTTCAACCTCTGAATATTATCCTATACCTGCAGCTTACTTTTAATGAATTTATAGAAAAGGCCTGGATTTGATTTACATTTGTCTGCTATACCGTTCTCGAAGTTCCTCTCTGCCTCTCTCCTTACTGACGTGTAGTTGTTTCTTGCATCTTTGTATCGCTGGTATGTTTGGGGGTTTGGCCTCTTTCTATAATGATTCCATGCTTTTGTCTTTTGATCTCTGGCCCTCTCGCAATTTCTGTTGAACCAACCCTGTTTCCTAGATCTGCATGTCTGTTTCGGTATGAATGTTTGTGTGCCTTCATCATATACCAGTATTGTGCAAAATTTGGCATACATCTCATTTACTTCCTTGCCTAGCATCAAGTCTGTCCAATTATATCCAAGAAAAAAATTTCTAAGTTCCCCATAGCGTCCTCTCTTGAAATCGAGCTTAACAACTGTTTCACTGTCCCCATTCTCTATTAGATTATATCGCATAGCGTATGTAATGCCCAAGACGACGTGATCACTCTTTCCCAAGGAAGGTACTGGATGCTAAATACCTCTTCTTTTTTCCTGGTAAATACTAGATCCAGTACTGACGAAACATCCCCTTCCCTCATTCTTGTGGCCTGCTTGATGTGTTGGTAAATGAATGTCTCAAAGATGAGGTTTACAAATCTGCATGTCCAAATGTCCTCTGTTCTTGCCTCGTAAGCCTCCCAGTCTATTGCTTTAAAGTTAGTCCCCCAGTACCAACAATCGGGATTTATCTTTGTCAGCTCTTACCATAATCTCTCATGACCATTATGAGACCCTCTCATTTGTTATCCAGTTGTTCCTTTGTCCATGTGTTGCTTGCTGGTGGGCTGTAGGCATTTAAAATTATCAGCTTATCTTGATTCCAGAGCTGCAATGCCATTGTCAATATCTCGAGGGTTTTCAAACATTAATTCTCTTACCTTTAGGTGTTCTTTCACCAGCACAGCCACTCCTCCCCCTTCCTAGTTTTCCTGTCACGTCTCCATACTGAGTAGCCCCTTGGGAATACGACCTCATTTAAAATATTATCAAGTTTCGTCTCTGTTAATGCGACAATATCTGGGACTTTGAGCTGAATTATATCCTTCAACTCCAATATTTTTTATCTCGCTCCATCTATGTTGGTATATACTATTTTCAGGAATATGTTCCCCTTCCCTTTGTTCTTTTACACCCCCTTCCTTTAATGATTTTGTTTCTTTGTCTTTATGTACTATTTCACAAACTTGTGTCCCTGACACTTTGTAGAAAAAAGAATTCCTCTCGTCTTCATCTCTATCCCCATTTAGACGTTTCGCTTCAATGAGGTTCACTTTCAGCTTTTCTCTGTCCTCTTTTGAGAGGTCTTGTCTTATTGACCAAAGTTTGCCATCATCGTCACATTGCAATTTTCTGGTATTCCGAAGCACTTCTGTCATATATGTCACTCCATTAAACATCACACGCTCTGTGACATTTAATGTGACTCTGTGTGGAGGTTCGTGTACGACGGTAGACTATTGTACAGTACAGATTCGATGAACTCGTCTCGAGAGCCAAAGGATGGTAACGTCTCTTTACACAAATAAATTGTGATTGCGGGGGTTGGGCTTCAGCTCTTGGTCTCGCCTCTCAACTGTATGTGGTATGTTTGTGTTCACGTCACTGTGTTGGTGTGTTGGCTTGGCAGCTCAATGCGTGAGACTGTAACATGTACTTAACATCGGTGAGGATTTCCAGTGTGGTAACGAAGTGATTTGTCAACTCTAAATGGGACTGTGTGAGGCCTTATTCCAAGCTGTGCGAGGAACAGTTTCGGGTGACTTTGGGATGGATGTTTATCAGAACACCGGCTGGAGGTTGATGGCAATGCCTCCTGGTCTTGAAGAAGCTAGGTCGTGCCATCCTCGCCGTGCATGGAGTACGCGATGCACTTACGCACTATCGTGAGCGATGCACCAGATGTTTCATCATGTCATAAACCATCAAACATCTTCAACCAACCTGTCCTCTTAAAAAGAGCGTTGCTTTTGGCCGTTTGCCCATTTGGCTGAATATGGACGTAATTTGAAAATGAAAAAAAAAAAAAATGAAAATAAATTTGGGATTTTTTTTTTTCAACAACAGTAAGTTAAGGGTCCTCTGATAGGTTAGGTGGGCAGGAAATTCTCATAGTTTCAAAACGTTATGAAAAACGTTAATGAAAAGTTTCCTCTTCTAAGCTTGCCGAGTAATCCGGACGACTCGAACAGAAAACGGAACAGTACGTCACTTTTGTGAGTGGATTTCATTTCAAATTACGACCAAATTTGGCCATGGTGCGCATACGAGCGAAAAGTGACGTTATTTTTAGGAGGACGGGTTGCTTCAACACCTGTCTCGACATCATAGGAAGACACTAGCGGCTCCGTCAAGGACACCATCGTCAATGTCTGAGTATGAATGGGTGTATGCGAATTAATGTAAGTACAGGATCCTATACAGGATTCTTTGTTTACAGGATCCTATTTATTTTCATTGTGTATATCTCGTGTGATGATTAAGAAGTAAATCGTCCAACACTTGTATTGGCAGAGTCAATATCGTATCGATTCCTGTGATCAAATCGAGACTGTGATAGCGTTTATCACATTCATTTGAGAGTTGGAGACCTTCAACATGATACGCCTCTCTGAAGGTGACCCTGCATTGATTGATGATACACGTCAGATTTGGAGTGTCTCGCCAGCATTATTTAGTATTTGTCTCGGTGAAAAACGTATAATTAAAAATTAATCGTAGCATTATTATTTTGATAATGCAAGCGTTGGAATACATACAGTACATGTAATTGCAAGTGTTCACCAATGTTCAGATTAGTTCACTGTGTGACTCGTACAAGAGTCGAGAATTCTCATACAGTACTAGATCAGTGAGAAACGATTCCTGCTGGGTATGATTTTCATAGCTAATTGATGTCACTCTTAATTTAAGTAAAAGATTCCCATGTGTTGTACTAGTTAAGTTGTAAATAAACTTGTCAAGTTACACCATCTTTCCTTTAGACCTGACTCTTGATATCGACTGCTACCTAATGTACATGACCCCATGCTAACACTTGTCAACTTTCAAACAAATTGATGTGGATCTTTACCATTCAGTGCACCTCGTGCACACAGTGAATGGCATGACCAAAGGGACTCACACTTCTATAGGTATACATCTGTCTTGAGTAGGCTACTCTGAGGGGGTCATAACTCAACAGAGAATACTTGGGAAAGTGAGACCTGTGCTCTAGGCATTTCTTGAATACGTGATAGTTCTAACTCATGCAAGGGAGTCTGCCTAATCCACTCGAGGCGACTGCTGCAAGTAAAAGTCAGGAAAACAAGGAAAATCTCGCACACCAGCCAGTCCTCCAAAAATGGGGAGGTAAATGTAACAGCACAAGTGCAATTATGTACTATTCATAGCAGTCAGGAATTGTACTTATTTTCACTTAGAAATAAACCGTGCTGTCAAATATATTGTGAATATTTGAATTTACCTGAAAAGCTGAATAGAAAACCACGACCTAACCTAACCTTCTTAGTGTTTGAAGATAAGCATTTTATTGGTTCTTAATTACAATTAGTACTTAACCTATAGCTATATTGATATTACAGTTTTATAAAACTAATAAAACTAAACTAAAATATATTAATAAATTGTAAAGTTACTCAGGATATTTTCAAATTTTGTATAAAATCCCTATTGTTTAATAAAACTGAAAAAGGAATTCCTGATATTTAAAACTTGTGTATAGCGAATTGAACCTGAAAACTTCATCCTAAAATTCTGAATGTATTAACAGAAAACGAGAATAAACGGGGAGGTAAATGTAACAGCCCCATAAGTGCAATTATGTACTATGCATAACAGTAAAGAAATATACTTGTTACACTTAATATTAAACTGTACTGTCAATTCAGAGGATGGGTTGCACACACACACACACACTTCCGCGAAAATAAACATATCATAGAGAACATTCATATAGGTCGATAGAGCTCTTGGCCTCACATACATGGGGTCCGCGGTTCGAGTCTACTATAGTCCAGGTGAATGAAATTGTAGTTGCATGATGCGGTGCTGGGGCCAGATTCATGAAGCAGTTGCGCAAGTACTGTACTTAAGAACGTGTACATCTTTCCTCAATCTTTGACAGCTTTGATTACATTTATTAAATGGTTTACAAGCATGAAAACTTCCTAATCAAGTGTTGGTATTGTTATAAACAGCCTCCTGGTGCTTCGGAGCTCATTAACTGTCTAATAATTGTAAACAAAGCCGCCAAAGATTGAGAAAAGATGTACACGTTCGTAAGTGCTTGCGGAACTGCTTCGTGAATTCTGGCTCCTGGAGAGTGGGGTGTGTTGACATGGTGATGTGTAGTATATAACATGGGGATGTGTAGTACATAACATGGTGAATGGACACAGTTTTTGAACATCTCACTTTAATTGTCATTTGCTACATGAGTATTTTCTCCAGACTAATGTATTCCCACTCGTTGAAAGTGGGGAACCTGGTGATGCTCTGATAAAGGAATACAAGTGTCAGTTAGCATAACTTAATCCATACTCTGATGAAGGTATACAGGGTCACTTAGTATAACTTGTATACAGGGTCACTTAGTATAACTTGTATACAGGGTCACTTAGTATAACTTGTATACAGGGTCACTTAGCATAACTTGTATACAGGGTCACTTAGCATAATTTGTATACAGGGTCACTTAGTATAACTTGTATACAGGGTCACTTAGTATAACTTGTATACAGGGTCACTTAGTATAACTTGTATACAGGGTCACTTAGTATAACTTGTATACAGGGTCACTTAGTATAACTTGTATACAGGGTCACTTAGTATAACTTGTATACAGGGTCACTTAGCATAATTTGTATACAGGGTCACTTAGTATAACTTGTATACAGGGTCACTTAGTATAACTTGTATACAGGGTCACTTAGTATAACTTGTATACAGGGTCACTTAGTATAACTTGTATACAGGGTCACTTAGTATAACTTGTATACAGGGTCACTTAGTATAACTTGTATACAGGATCACTTAGTATAACTTGTATACAGGGTCACTTAGCATAACTAATACATACTCTTATGAACATATACCTTATGTTTTATTGATTATGGCACTAAAAAATTCCTTTGGAATTGATTTAATTATTGTAATATTGATGTTTAAATATTTAGAGTACCATTACTTTTGCAGGTTACCCAGAGTTGCTGTTTGCCAACCGCAAAGATATTCGCATTATAGAAGTTGGAAAAGAGAGGCAGTCACGCCAAGTTATTAAAGTACGTATAAGTTTGTTTGTATCCCTTATGGATTGCTCTTTAAATATGTATTTATATTTTAAGCCTTAAACTGCGCAACACATCATATGATGTGGTGATTAACTGCTGCGGAATTGTGCACCATTTCACATGATGGTGCATGATGTGTATGTATACCATGCAAGATTGAAAAGTCCTGCAGCTACACAGGGTTCACATCAGCTTCCTCAGGGCTCTTGTAAACAGATGCAATTTAAAAAAAAAGTTCCTGGGCAACATTCCCTGGTGTGAGAGCATCAGTACTGACTGAGCAACCAAGGCTGGTGCATGCAGCATGAACTAACAGCACGGCTGTTTAGCTTGTGAACAATGCTTAACAGCATTGCCTAAAAATGTAAAAAATATGTAACTGGCATTATTTAGTGATGATAGTATTACAGATGACCCCTGACTGTGATAAAAATGCCCAGGATTCTGATAATACCAGGATTGTTGTGATAATTAGCGCTGTGCTGTATGGTGGGAAGAGTAATGCTGAGGGAGGGAGGGAGATAGTGTTGTCTGCTGACTGTGTGGCCACCTGTTACTGTATGTATTCACCATACCAGCTCAGTGGTTCTTTATGGTGAACACAAATGTAGATACTTGTATATAATGTATTAGTGTAATAACAGCAAAAGGATGATGTTGGGAGGAGCCATTTGGGTAATGGAGATTGTGTCTGCATGACTTGTCGTCAAGTCCTGCAGATAGTCATGCGTCAATGTCGTCATGCTGTGTAGAGGGTGACCACTATGCTCTTTAGGGCACCATACCAGCTTAGTTGTACAGTTATGGTGAATCTAACTTGTAGATTATATATATATAATATATATATATATATATATATAAATAATACACACACACACCGTCAAGACCGTCAGTAGTTTCAAAGCATTATATGACAAAGAGTGCTGGGAAGACGGGACACCACGAGCGTAGCTCTCATCCTGTAACTACACTTAGGTAATTACACACACACACACACACACACACACACACAAAGGGCGACAGGCAAGAGGCACTGAACTACAGGCCAGTGTCCTTGACTTGTATACCATGCAAGGTGATGGAGAAGATTGTGAGAAAAAACCTGGTAACACATCTGGAGAGAAGGGACTTCATGACAAATCGCCAACATGGGTTCAGGGAGGGTAAATCTTGCCTTACAGGCATGATAGAATTTTACGATCAGGTGACAAAGATTAAGCAAGAAAGAGAGGGCTGGGCGGACTGCATTTTCTTGGATTGTCGGAAAGCCTTTGACACAGTACTGCATAAGAGGCTGGTACATAAGCTGGAGAGACAGGCAGGTGTAGCTGGTAAGGTGCTCCAGTGGATAAGGGAGCATCTAAGCAATAGGAAGCAGAGAGTTACGGTGAGGGGTGAGACCTCCGATTGGCGTGAAGTCACCAGTGGAGTCCCACAGGGCTCTGTACTCGGTCCTATCTTGTTTCTGATATATGTAAATGATCTCCCGGAGGGTATCGATTCATTTCTCTCAATGTTTGCGGACGATGCTAAAATTATGAGAAGGATTAAAACAGAAGAGGACTGTTTGAGGCTTCAAGAAGACCTTGACAAGCTGAAGGAATGGTCGAACAAATGGTTGTTAGAGTTTAACCCAACCAATTGTAATGTAATGAAGATAGGTGTAGGGAGCAGGAGGCCAGATACAAGGTATCATCTGGGAGAGGAAATTCTTCAGGAGTCAGAGAAGGAAAAAGACTTGGGGGTTGATATCACGCCAGACCTGTCTCCTGCAGCACATATCAAGCGGATAACATCAGCGGCATATGCCAGGCTGGCCAACATACGAACGGCATTCAGAAACTTGTGTAAAGAATCATTCAGAACTTTGTATACCACATATGTCAGGCCAATCCTGGAGTATGCAGCCCCAGCATGGAGTCCATATCTAGTCAAGGATAAGACTAAACTGGAAAAGGTTCAAAGGTTTGCCACCAGACTAGTACCCGAGCTGAGAGGTATGAGCTACGAGGAGAAACTACGGGAATTAAACCTCACTTCGCTGGAAGACGGAAGAGTTAGGGGGACATGATCACCACATTCAAGATTCTGAAGGGAATTGATAGGGTAGATAAAGACAGTCTATTTAACACAAGGGGAACACGCACAAGGGGACACAGGTGGAAACTGAGTGCCCAAATGAGCCACAGAGATATTAGAAAGAACTTTTTTTAGTGTCAGAGTGGTTGACAAATGGAATGCATTAGGGGGTGATGTGGTGGAGGCTGACTCCATACACAGTTTAAAGTGTAGATATGATAGAGCCCGATAGGGTCAGGAATCTACACCTGTTGATTGACGGTTGAGAGGCAGGACCAAAGAGCCAGAGCTCAACCCCCGCAAACACAACTAGGCGAGTACAACTAGGCGAGTACAACTAGGCGAGTACAACTAGGCGAGTATGCACGCACCCTCACTCACTCACTCACTCACTCACCTGATCTTTCAGGCATACCTGTGCATAGGAATTGTAGCAGACGTGTGGAAACAGGCTAACATAGTTCCAATCTACAAAAGTGGCAGCAGGGAAGACCCCCTCAATTATAGACCTGTATCATTGACAAGTGTAATAGTGAAAGTATTGGAAAAACTAATCAAAACTAAATGGGTAGAACACCTGGAGAGAAATGATATAATATCAGACAGACAGTATGGTTTTTGATCTGGAAGATCCTGTGTATCGAATTTACTCAGTTTCTATGATCGAGCCACAGAGATATTACAGGAAAGAGATGGTTGGGTTAACTGCATCTATCTGGACCTAAAAAAGGCTTTCGACAGAGTTCCACATAAAAGGTTGTTCTGGAAACTGGAAAATATTGGAGGGGTGACAGGTAAGCTTTTAACATGGATGAAAAATTTTCTGACTGATAGAAAAATGAGGGCAGTAATCAGAGACCATGTATCGGACTGGAGAAATGTCATAAGTGGAGTACCATAGGGCTCAGTTCTTGCACCAGTGATGTTTATTGTCTACATAAATGATCTACCAGTTGGTATTCAGAATTATATGAACATGTTTGCTGATGATGCTAAGATAATAGGAAGGATAAGAACCTTAGATGATTGTCATGCCCTTCAAGATGACCTGGACAAAATAAGTATATGGAGCACCACTTGGCAAATGGAATTTAATGTTAATAATTGCCATGTTATGGAATGTGTAATAGGAGAACATAGACCCCACACAACCTATATATTATGTGAGAAATCTTTAAAGAATTCTGATAAAGAGATCTAGGGGTGGTTCTAGATAGAAAACTATCACCTGAGGACCACATAAAGAATACTGTGCGAGGAGCCTATGCCACGCTTTCTAACTTCAGAATTGCTTTTAAATACATGGATGGCGATATACTAAAGAAATTGTTCACGACTTTTGTTAGGCCAAAGCTAGAGTATGCAGCAGTTGTGTGGTGCCCATATCTTAAGAAGCACATCAACAAACTGGAAAAGGTGCGAAGACACGCTACTAAGTGACTCCCAGAACTGAAGGGCAAGAGCTACGAGGAGAGGTTAGAGGCATTAAATATGCCAAAACTAGAAGACGGAAGAAAAAGAGGCGATATGATCACTACATACAAAATAGTAACAGGAATTGATAAAATTGATAGGGAAGATTTCCTTAGACCTGGAACTTTAAGAACAAGAGGCCATAGATTTAAACTAGCTAAACACAGATGCCGAAGAAATATAAGAAAATTCACTTTCGCAAACAGAGTGGTAGACGGTTGGAACAAGTTAGGTGAGAAGGTGGTGGAGGCCAAGACCGTCAGTAGTTTCAAAGCGTTATATGACAGAGTGCTGGGAAGACGGGACATCACGAGCGTAGCTCTCATCCTGTAACTACACTTGGGTAATTACCTTTTCTCAATCTTTGGCAGCTTTGTTTACAATTATTAAGCAGTTAAGGAGCTTCTAAGCACCAGGAGGATGTTTATAACTAACAGTTGATTGGCAAGTTTTCATTCTTGTTAACTATTTAATAAATGTAACCAAAGCCGTCAAAGATTGAGGAAAGATGTACACGTTCGTTGCGTAACTGCTTCGGGAATCTGGCCCCTGGTCCCCCTCAGAGAGGCACAGGGGGCAATAGCCCCTGGAAAAAGATTGGGGTTTTCCTAATCTACCATCGACTGGCTGAGGCACCCAGAAAGGTAGACATAACAAGACAAACCCCACATGGTAAGAAAATTGCAACTGAAAACTTAAGAGAGGCAGATCTCCCCCAAATCCCAAGGAAACAAGCAAACGTCACACCTCGCCGCAGTGCCGCTTGTCCGCGCAGCCCTCCCCTCCTCTCCCGGAAGGGGGAGCTCGGTTTCTGGGTTAGCCCCCCATCCCTCCATCTGGTCGGTGGCTTTCTTACCTTTGTTCAGTCTGAACTGTTGAACTGGCTCGTGTGGGCGGGGCTTCCCCCCTCCCTGTGTGTAGGGGGGAGGATGGTGCATCGGTTTGATGATGTTTTGCTTGTTACCTTGTTGTTCTTGGGGGGGGGGGGGGGGGGGAAATCTGCTCTGTTTGGTCTTTGGTTGCAATTTTCAACCAATTGGGATCTGTTTTGGGGCGCCTACCTTTCTGGGTGCATAACCCTGGTCGATGGCAGACATGAATATATTTTCAGAGTGCAGTTTTCATCGGCCATTGCTCCCTACGCCTCTGAGGGAACCAGGTTCTGGCTTGTGGTTCCGGGTATTCAGAATTCCATGTGACAGAAGCCCCAGACTAATATAGCTAATTTCAGTCCGATAGCTCCAGGGAGCCTCTGGGACTTGCCTAGAAAATGGCGTTTCATTTACATTCAATGCAGTTTTTTTGGGAATAATAGCCATTTTCTGCACTTTGAAGGTATAAACAAATAGGAAATAACATTTATTACTTAGGAAGAAAATAAAAATAATTTGTTACACAGTGATTCATTGTTTTGCTTGTTCTTATTTTATTTTGCTAGTCTGTGTGTGTGTGTGTGTGCTGTTTACTGATAAAATGTAAATAATTTTACCTTAATATGTATTAAGGTTATATTGTATTAAATTAATAAATGTTACCTTGTTGACCAAACCACACACTAGAAACTGAAGAGATGACGACGTTTCGGTCCGTCCTGGACCATTATTAAGTCGATTGTGGTCCGGGACAGAGCGAAATATCGTCATGTCTTCAATTTGTAGTGTGTGGTTTGGTCAACATCCTTCAACCACTTTATTGTGACTCATCATGTGCAAATATTACCTTATTAACCCATCATGCCTGTGTAGGATGTTACAGATGCAGCATCTGTGGATTACTACTACAAGGGGCAGCTGGTTTGTTGGACCGACATTGACAATGAGGTCATCAAGTGCGTACAGGTCAACAAGATCGGTGGAGGGACAAAGGGACATAAAGAGGTAAACATTTGATTGAAGTAATTGTCATAAAATGTTTTTCCCAAAGGCTACCAAAGTCCCAACGATAATGTTTAGTTGAAGACACCGAGTTGGGTAGAGACTATTCAGTCAGCAGATTGCTACCAGAGTTTTATCCCTTCATTGTGTAGAATAATAGAGTACAGTATATACTTATGCAATTGTACGTGCTGTGTTTGGGCTTGACAAAGCTCTTGTAGCAAAATGTTGCGTGTAAATAGTCTGTGTTCAATATGATGTCTTCTTAACAAGATAATCTTTCTCTGAGATAATGATCACTTAAACAGTTTCCCTGTAAAAACAGTTTCCCTGTAAATCTTAGGCACATGCAAATGATATATTTGTTAAAGAACATTAGAGTACTGTAATTATCTGAAGGATTTTGCCAGGTGACTGTGGAGTATATGTGCAGAAAGTGGGCTAACGAGCCCCAAGACGTCCATGTTTTGATTTGTATTGTAAAAGGCCTGAGAAGAGACAAAAACCCTAACCTAACCTTGCTTAGTATAGTGCAAGGCCTAGTATTACTTATATTAGGCCTTAGTGAGGTTAGATTGTTGCAATTTTATCATCCTTTATATTGTTAATACAATTCAAAAATTCAAAACAGGCTTTTTTTGGTGTTTTGTACATATTGTTCACAGTTGCTCTATGTACAGTACAGTACTATCATTTTGGAGAACATTTGACATTTATTATTATTGCACAAATGAATTTGTCATATATAGCACTTGCATGGCTTTTATATTTTGATTAATTCATTATTGGTGATAGAGCAGCTGGTGTTGTGCTGTGGTGGGAGCTGGCTCATGGGGAGCTTAGGGGTTCACCTGTTCTCATGCTGATAGCAGATATCTGATAAACGGGCTGTAATGCCACTTGTGCTATGCTAAATGTTCTCCGCCTCACTTTGACCTATCACTGAGTGCCAGGCTCACTCTGTACTGATAAACCATTGTTTATTGCAACTTTATGCCTTTGTTTCTTATTGGAGTCTTGGACATTTACACTTTTGTTTGGTTGCCTTTAGCATTCTTTTTGTTTATTATAATTTTGTGTCTATAATAATTGTCTGTTTGGAAAAGGAGATGCCATCTAGAGTAGACAGAGCAACAGAAGAGATTAAAGTCATGGATAAAATAGAGGTTTGCAGGAAGGCCTCAAAAAATGAAAATATCTGTGATTTTAGGACGATATACAGATATGAGAAAGATAAGAATCACCCCCCCCCCCATCTCCCTAGGGGTGACATTCAGTGGAGTGAAACAAATGACAGAAGCACTTTGGAATTCCAGCAAATTGCTAAATGATGTGAATGGAATATTATGGTCATTAAGACACACTCGTAACTAAACAAAAATCTTCACTGCACAGATTTTCTCAGCACACGCTCTTCACCAGGAGTGCAGTGCCATTTTTATAGGTGTTGGAGCTCTGGTGGGCCTGACAGTGTCTGTCATTTCCTATCCTGTTTCTATATATATGTCACACAATTAACACTTTGCCTGTCCTGGCGCACGACCCCCAGCACATCCCAAGGTCAACCGAGCGTCACCTGCATCAAAATGTTGATGTTTTTTTCAGTTTTCTCACCTCAATTTTCGTGCAACGTCAATCGTTTTGGTATCAAATTGTTTGCAATAGAATGCTCTAAAGGGATATATGCATATAAGGGCAAATTGGAAGAAAACATTACCAATACTATAAGAATAATGTACATTGTCATGTGAAGAAACGGCTATTCGTCTTTACTGTATTTACTCGTTATTCGTTCCTGACATTATTTGTTAAACTATTTCATTCGTTTTTGTCTTGCTGCCTTCACATAAGTGTTTGTACCTCAATATTATATTAATAAAAAAAATGATTAAACATGTCTGTACTTACCACCCAATGTTGCTTGTAGAGCATGAGCTGAGCATTAGGTTGAAGCATTCTCAACCCTTGTTTCATAGGTGGAGCATTCTCAACCCTTGTTTCATAGGGGGAGTGGATGGTGGGTAAGGATCACTGCTTATCCACTCGGTATATTCTCTTGCAGTTGGACAAGCTGAAGCATGGTGCAGTGCACAGTGCCACACAACACGACTTGCACTTGTACAGTGGCACCTCGACTTACGATAATTTCGAGTTACGATGTAAATTTGATAGAAAAATACGACTCGACTTACGATAGTGTTGTCGACTAACGATATTTGTTGGTACACGTTTGGGTCGACCGAGCGTGTGGTTCCCGGTCATGCGGGCCAACCTGCCTCAGTTTACTAGAGCTGCCCACTTAGTGACGATCACGCCTGTAAGAAATTTCATTTTTGTGGTGATTTTTTTGATTTTTGAACATAAAACTGATTATTATATATCACGCAACCCGTTCTCGCACTTGCTTATAGTTAATATTGGCTTATTTAATAAGTGCATATGTGACATACTAAATGATTGTAAATATTTTAGTTTACCTTGAAAAGCTTCATAGAAAATCCCGCCTCACCTAACCTTCTTAGTATGTTAAGATAAGCATCTTATTGTTTCTTAATTACAATTATTACTTAACCTATACCGTTGATAGGTTAAGTAATAATTGTAAATAAGAAGCAATAAGATGCTTATCTTAACATACTAAGAAGGTTAGGTAAGGTCGGTGTTTTCTATGAAGCTTTTCAAGGTAAACTAAAATATTCACAACCAATAGGTGATTGAAGGCTTGGTGCCTTCTTTGCATAATTACTTGTAGTTTTTCAGTGTGTTCTACAAAGGCAATTTTCATGCTGATTTTTGTATCTGCAAAGGGTGACATAAAGCTTTGACTAGTATTTTTGTCTATATCCACATATCAACAACTCTGTTACTGAACCAGTATTTACCCAAGTCTTTCCTAATCTAAACTTATCCAATTTATATCCATATAGATATTCTTATCTATATCCAAGATAAGAATGAGGAAATAGCAGTGGTGCAAGGATCTGTGCCCTGGGGTAGAGAGCATTTTGCTGCACTTGGACTTCATCTTATTTGATTGACTGTTACTCTTTGCATTCTGTTTGACAAAGTTGAAAATACTACGCCCCACTTTACCCGTTATTCCTACTGATCTTATTTTATGGGCTATCACTCCATGGTCACATTTGTCAAATGCATTTGCAATGTCTTTGTATGCAACATCTGCATTTTGTTTTTCTTTTAATACTTCTGTGATTGTCATAGTGGTTGAGTAACTGTGATAGACAAGATCTTCCTGCTCTAAATCCATGTTGTTTTGAGTTGTGAAGTCCATTTTTTCCATAAAACTTGAAACTTGATTCCTAAGGTAAGGTAAGGCAAGGCAAGGTAACTGCCCAATGTGGTAGTTTTTTTGGGCAATGTAATAGTTCGGGGGGGGGGGGGCAGTGTGATACACTGTACCATGAGAAGTAGACGTGTTACATCACTGACATTACCATGACACACCAGCAGCTTATGCACACCATTACCACTACTTTGCTAAACCAGGTGTGCATAGCTCCGGGTCGGTTAACCTGTGATCCTACCTAAACATTGTGTAAAACTGTCTATTAATTTTAGCAGTACATGTAATTCATTTATATTTGGAGTTTTGGCATCCATTTCAAAACGTTATGCACTATTACATTGGTATGAGGAATATTGTGACACTACTTTTTTCAGGTGACAGTAATATCAAGGGGAATTATATCACCTGATGGCTTGGCAATTGACTGGCTGAGTGAGAAGCTATATTGGACCGACTCTGACACCAACAAAATTGAGGTTGCGGGATTGTACACCAAACATCGATGTGTTCTTTTCTGGCAGGACCTTGATCAACCTAGAGCTATTGCTCTTGTTCCTGCTGAAGGGTGAGTGTCTTTCTAGAGTACTTGTGTATTGTATACTGGAATGTGTTCTTCGCTATCATCTCATTTCAAGGCTTTTATGCTGTAGAGAATCTGCATTTATATTTCAATGTTCATGTACTATCTGGATTGTACCTTGATGAGGTTCTGGTAGTTGTTCTACTTCATCAACCCCGGCCCAGGGCCAGGCATGAAGTTACAGCCCCACTCCTGTGCCAGGTAAGTTCACTACGGGTTCACCATAGATGGTGCTACTTGGAACTTTTGTTGTGAGTAGCTGAATCTAAAACAACAAGCCAGGCATGACTTGATAGCTTGGTCCAACAGGCTGTTGCTTGGAGTGGCTAGCAGACCTACATGTAAACTACAGCTCGGGAGCCGGTCGGCCGAGCGGACAGCACGCTGGACTTGTGATCCTGTGGTCCTGGGTTCGATCCCAGGCGCCGGCGAGAAACAATGGGCAGAGTTTCTTTCACCCTATGCCCCTGTTACCTAGCAGTAAAATAGGAACGTGGGTGTTAGTCAGCTGTCACGAGCTGCTTCCTGGGGGTGGAGGCCTGGTCGAGGACCGGGCCGCGGGGACACTAAAAAGCCCCGAAATCACCTCAAGATAACCTCGGTTGGTCCGGCACTTGCAGAAAACTCTGTATTTTCTTGAAGAATTCCACTTTTGTTCTGGGAATATGTCTTATACTTGCTGGGAGGATATTGAACAACCATGGACCTCTCATGTTCTTGCAGTACAGTAGAACCTTGATTCAACGCACTATATGGGACCAACCCTGGTGCATTGCAGTGCTGGGTTCGTTGCAAGAGGTGACCTTCAAGAGGCGTTTGCGTCAATCTTTTTTTTTTCTTGTAAACAATAAAACTGCATTATCATATTGTACCTATATATTACTACTCTACTAAAAAATACTGTTACAGTTGTTATTTACCTTATTGTTGGAGTTATGTCCATCTTTGAATTCTCATGGAGTTGTGAATACTGTACAGTAAATACATACTGTACTGTATCATGCCGTTAGCACTGTATTGATAAGTAGTTCTGCTGTATGTTGAGTACTGCAATACAGTTTATGAAAACTATTTTACACTAAAATTACTGTACTGCAACCTTAATTTTAACACTAACACTATGTACTTAAATTTAACACTTATTCTAACTGTACACTCCACACACGATGTTCTTAGATGTTTGCATCGGCTTTGCTGGTGTTCACTGCTGCTGTACTCGCCTATTTGTGCTTGCGGGGGTTGAGCTTTGGCTCTTTGGTCCTGCCTCTCGACTGTCAATCAACTGCTGTGTTTTGCTTCAGCTGCTGCTGAGCTGGTGCTCGTGCTGGGTACGGCTCTGCTGGTTGATTTTCTGGTACTAGTTCTTGCAAAATACCTGTTCTGCGTTTTATGGGGAGCCCCTTCGTCTTCTTGGAGCTATCGAACTGATATACGCTATATTAGTCAGGGGCTTCAGTCAATGGAATTCTGCCTACTGGGGACCACGAGCCAGAACCTGGTCCCCTCAGAGAGGCGCTGGGAGCAAATGCCTAAGGAAACCCCAATGTGTTTGGGAGCATTTGATGTCTTCCATCTATCGGGATTAGGCACCCAGAAAGGTAGGCATTCCAAAACAAACCCCACTTGCTAGGAAACTGCAAATCCAAGACCGAACAGAGAAACAGAACTCCCCCAGAAGAAAACAATGAAACAAGCAAGTGTACAATCCATCGCTGCTGCACCACTTGTCCATGCAGCTCCATCCCCCCCCCCATCTGGCTGCAATTTCTAATTTACATTACATTATTGCTTTGTGTATGGGCATAGCATCCCAATGCCTGGGTATCCTGTTTGGATTGTAACCTTTAGGCCCTGGTAATTCCCTTTGGGCTCGACGGTTGTGGATGTTTCCCTGAGCTCGCTCTCACTATATGCAAGTTTGAAGGGTACATCATCAGTGCCATATGGCGATGTTCATTCATTCTGTCTCCACCATGCTGCCTGTTGGGATGGTGACACCTCGACCTTGCGTTGTGCGGCGTGTGCTCATGTCACATTGCTCTTGTTACTAGCACTCCTAATGATGCTCAGGCTTGTCAGGCAGTGACCGCTCTTCATATTAGATTTTCTGTGCTGCAGCCGTCTAGGTTGTGTGCCTGTTTGGAAGCTGCTTCGGTTGATTTTTATGTATCTCGAATTGGAGGTGTTGGTCACTTTGACCTTGGCTCTTCCTGCACCTCTTCTTTCTTTCCCTTTTGAGAGTGGTTTACTCTCCTTCTAGGCCTTCCTTCCCTGCTTCAGAACCCTCGGAAGCATCTGAGGGTATTGGGTTCGGGGCAGGGTTATGCTCAGGATGTAGCTTGTCGCCTCGTCTGATTTGGGAGCAGAGGCAGTTGAGCCTGTTGATCCTGTCAAGGTTTCTGGATCTTCTTACTATCTAGCCCCCTTCCTTCAAGGCCTCTTCCCTAGATTCTGCCAGTCAGTCCCAGGTGATGGGTGTGGGCGATGGCTCTGTCCCGGGTCCTCATTTGCGGTTGCATTTGAGTATGATTTGGTTTGGGGTATGCAGGGGGACATACTTCCAGAGCTTCCCTTCCTAGTGGGTTCTCCCCTCTGTGGCTCGTGAAGCGTTTAACACACCGCCTACATGATCTGGTTTATACCTCGCAGATGAACTTGGCCTCTTTGAAGTTCGGGTCCTCTTCCCCCTTTTTGGGTGCATTGCGAGGTTCCGGAGTTGTCCTGGCTGGTGAACAATCTTTTGGTTTCTCTTGTTTGCTTGAGTGGTGTGGAGTTGTGACCATGTTTCAAGTGTTTTTGGGGGCCCTTTCTTTTGACCCCCTTAATGCTTGCCTGTTTGCCTCGCTCTTTCCCCAGAATGTTGGGGCGCTTCAGTTTCATGTGCAAATTTCTTGCACAGGAAGCTTCCTTGAACAAGATGGTGTCGGTTGCAGAAGTTAACCTGCATTGTGGTGAGCAATTTGACTGTTGTGTATGTTGATTCAGCCTGAGCTGTGTTTAGTTTGGCTCACAGACCTGGGGAGGGGGGGCATCTGGTAGCCGAGTGGACAGCGCACAGGACTCGTAATCCTGTGGCCCGGGTTCGATTCCCAGGACCAGGTGGAAACAAATGGGCAATGTTTCTTTCATCCTGATGCCCTTGTTACCTAGCAGTAAATAGGTACCTGGGAGTTAGTCAGCTGTCATGGGCTGCTTCCTGGGGGTGGAGGCCTGGTCGAGGACCGGGCCGCGGGGGACACTTAACAGCCCCGAAGTCATCTCAAGATAACCTAAAATAAGGTACTAACCAACCACTAGGAAACTTGTTTCTTCTTGGGGTAGCACACTGTATTTATTCTGTGTTCCCTAACTGACTCAGGTTTCAGAGTTTTCCAAGAGAAATGGGGCTGCTTTCATTTACCTGTTGATGAGAAAATCTAAAAACAGTACAAAAATATGTATAAATGCAGCTAGCACTGATACGGTTAGGAATTATTGTAGCCTATTCTTTTGATCTGGCATCTTGTCACGTATTATTATAAACAATGACAAGATTATGTAATGATATGAATTTATCTATTCCACATGTATACTTAATTTTTATGCAGTTGCAATATATCAAATATTTATCAAACACCGATTAACTTAGTTAATATGGTTTTAATATATTAGTAGGTTATTAGTAGGTTATTACTTAGTGAGGTGAGCTCGTAAGCCCATGGTGATAAGCGCACCTGCAGTATAATAGGGTTAGTGACAAAGAATGGGATCCAGTTACTGTTGCTACACCACCAACCTTCTCTCTATTTTAGTTACTGTTGCTACACCACCAATCTTCTCTATATTAGTTACTGTTGCTGCACCACCAACCTTCTCTATAGTTACTGTTGCTACACCACCAACCTTCTCTATATTTTAGTTACTGTTGCTTCACCACCAACCTTCTCTATATTTTAGTTACTGTTGCTTCACCACCAACCTTCTCTATATTTTAGTTACTGTTGCTTCACCACCAACCTTCTCTATATTAGTTACTGTTGCTGCACCACCAACCTTCTCTATATTAGTTACTGTTGCTGCACCACCAACCTTCTCTATATTAGTTACTGTTGCTACACCACCAACCTTCTCTATATTTTAGTTACTGTTGCTGCACCACCAACCTTCTCTATAGTTACTGTTGCTACACCACCAACCTTCTCTATATTAGTTACTGTTGCTTCACCACCAACCTTCTCTATATTTTAGTTACTGTTGCTTCACCACCAACCTTCTCTATATTAGTTACTGTTGCTGCACCACCAACCAATATTACACATTTTCAATAATATTCTGCAACCACAATTTTCAAATGAAATTATTTCTATGAGAGAAATCTATCACATTAGCATATGTGGTGTCTTACAGTCTCCGTGGTGTAGTGGTAAGACACTCGCCTGGTGTTCCGCGAGCGCTATGTCATGGGTTCGTATCCTGGCCGGGGAGGATTTACTGGGCGCAATTCCTTAACTGTAGCCTCTGTTTAACGCAACAGTAAAATGTGTACTTGGATGAAAAAACGATTCTTCGCGGCGGTGATCGTATTCCAGGGACCTGCCCGAAACGCTACGCGTACTAGTGGCTGTACAAGAATGTAACAACTCTTGTATATATCTCAAAAAAAAAAAAAAAAAAAAAAAAAAAAAAAAAATTGTATAAAAAGGATTATCAAAAATATGTTTAGTTTTACTAATACAAGTAGTCAACATTCACCAGAAATATATGCCAATATTTCATGTTAGCAAATATAAAATCAATAAATGAACTTAGGAATAAAGTGTATTATAGAGGTTGTCAACTCTACATATAAGGTTATAGAGGTTGTCAACTCTCCATATAAGGTTATAGAGGTTGTCAACTCTACATATAAGGTTATAGAGGTTGTCAACTCTACATATAAGGTTATAGAGGCTGTCAACTCTACATATAAGGTTATAGAGGCTGTCAACTCTACATATAAGGTGTAAATTTCATGTAAATTGAAAAAAAAAATGAAAGAGGAGAGTTAATTTGATGTTACTTGACAATAAATAAGATAAGAGTCTGTCACCTGTGGTTGAAGTTGACTTCAACCAATTTCATCCAAAATTTACATCCTTACAGATAGGTTTACGATCTGTAAGGTCTACAAGTTTCATGCAAATTGGCTGATAAAACATTTGAGGATAAAAAATCTTAATTTTTTTTTTTTTATTTTTTGGCATAAAACTAAATATTAAAATACTTTTATACTATTGTGATACCTTAGTCATAGACATGATTTCAGTTGACACTTGTGTTTGATGTTAATTTTTTACCATTTTGAAGAATTTTTGACACATAATTCAATATTTTTTTCTCCCTTCCTATTTATGTTACGATACTGAAACTTGGACCAGTTGAACCCAATTTATATTCAACTGGCAAAAAAGTTTGATTGAAATCGAACCAGTTTTGATTTATTGCATATTTTCGTAATATGCACCCCCCCCTCTTAAATTCATAAGCTGAGGTGCCACTGTATATGTTCATGGTGGAGGAGTATGTTTACCATTGTCGTAGCCAGCGTCTAGACACTGATGTGATCCACTCAAAGCGGGTATCATTGCCCTGCTTCTTTTAATGGTCTATTTATACAAATGTTAACCAAA